>NW_017259291.1:944107-958517 GCF_001594045.1 Atta colombica | reverse complement strand
TATATATATATATATATACGTATAATTACGTTTATCATATATATATTTAATAAACTAGTTTTTTCGCAATAACAATGTAGTCGAAATTTTTAGAGTTCTGTTTACCTTTCGCTGAACTATTCCCAGGGAAAGAAAGATAAATATAATTCCAATATCGTCGCAGAGAGAATGTACCCATAAAAAAACGCAACAAAAATTTGTGACATAAATTCAAACAGCTAGTTGCGCACGTTCTTTCACTCGTAACGTTACTATAATAGCATGATTTTTACGATGGGGGAATCTTCCAATTACGTAATAAATTCTCTCGCGTTTGATTAAATAACTTTAGAAGACCGCATGAAACGAATATATATTGTTTTTTACACGAGCGTTAATATCCCGCGGAAAAAACTGATAGCTTTTGTAACATTTATACAATTTCTATTTAATTTGGCGTTTTATATTTTTGTTTTGTTTTTTTTTTTTCTATAAATTCTATAACGTTTCTGATAAAATGTACATAGTATGCACTGTATCACTGATTCTAGAAATATTGTACACTGGAAAAAATCTGATTACATTAATTGGAATTCTGGTTGAAATTGAACAAATCAGAATTTTCTGGTTGAATCTATTATATTTCTGAAATAATCAGAATACTGATTAATCAAAATCTTCTAGTTCGTTTATTTTAAACTAAAAAATTTTCACAGTGTATGAAAACTGATTTTGCTGTGGTATCTAAAAATTTAGCAACTAGATACAGATCTGAAAATAATTTTGTTGGACAATCAAAATAATTATCTAGGACGCTTAAACTAGTTGCTAGCATGTCAAAAACTTTTTGCAACATCTTATCATCAAACATTCTATTCTTAAACATTCTACAGTATAATTATTTTGATGTTTCAGTAAAATTTTCAGATTTAATCAAATTTTTCAATATTTCAGAAAATTCTTTTCGTGTACAAACAAATTTAACATCTGAGCACTGAGCATGGCTGCTTACGAATTTCTTTAATGACATGGCAGATATTTATTTTCATATACCACAAAGATATATACGAAAATCACGTAACTTTTATATACGTAGCCCAGTATTTCCTGCATTCAAAGGAAAATTAACTTTTCCGGTCGCATATCATTTATGTTCAAATTCTTGCGCGCGGCAGGTTCAGTTTTCACGTTGATACGCGTGTTTTATGAACGCGGTCCTTTCGATGTCATAAACATTTAATGCCGATCGATTTACTGCGCGCGAATAATAAATGCAAGCGTGTGCTGGGCGTTGATAGAATATTGGCTAATACGTTTAATACTCCGCTTTCTAGAATTTATGACTTGCAGCGTTTGATCACACAAAATGTTATCACGACCGACGAATTAGGAGTAAATATCGACAAAAGGAAAAAAATTTGGATCATTAAAACTATATAAAGGCAGATAAAGATTTATTTTATTTTATTTTGCAGTAACGAATTGTTCGTAAATAGAAATTATATGACAAGTTAAATATACTACGCGATTTAAGAGAGTTGCGTGGATATTATTAAATTTAAATTAATAAAATAATGTACATATAATGTATTTACATAGAATATTATTATTGAATATTATTATTGTTAAAAATATGAAACATTTAATAAAACGAGATATTAATTTTTCATATTTTACACATTTTACTTTATCTGAAATTATCTACATCCATCACATTATAAATTATTACAACAGAAATTTTTATTCGTAATACGTGTGCTTTTCCCGAGAAAGTCGAGATATCGATGTAAGAATGAGATGCCTGATAAGAATTCAAGGGAGATAGAATAGAGGTCATATCAAATGAAAAACGTGACAAGAAAGATATTTGAAAGAAGATTTTTACCCATACATATTGAACAGTGACGTAGCACGTGAAGAGGACAAGATGCATATTCCGAAATTTTTATAGAAGAAATCTTTTTTTAGATCTTTATTCCGACAATTATCCGATTTGTCGTTTAATTGGTCATTTCTTCATTTACCGCGTTTAAATCTAATGGACAAACATCTAATCTAATGATTTGAAACACCTAATTTAAAACACCTCCTTGTAAGCCGCAGAGGAAAAATATTAAAACTAGTTGCACGCGTTCTTATAACTTATTTACAATGAAGAAAAAAAAGTTTGATATTATCGTATGGGAGGAAAAGGATTAAATCCATTCCACCGTGCATCCGTGCGATCTGTATCCCATATGCAGCACCAAGCAGGCGCTTCGATGTTGAAGCCTCCGGAGACAAGGTGTTGACCAATCGGCCGTGGAAAGAGACTGTGGAGGGTCGAGCTACGACAAACAAAGGTATCGTGTGATTCCTCTCGAGGCTGAAAGTCGGCGGTGACCCACGAACTAGGATTCCGTCCGGCCGATCGGAGAAATAAGTACAAAGGGGACTTCGAGAGAGTGACGTCGTCCCCTCGTCGTCATCGTTGTCGTCGTCGGCATCGTCGAAGCAACCAGCGGCCGCATGCATTATGCAAGCCGTGGGAAATGGACGGACGCGAAATGTCTGTCGCCCACTCCCGTCCCCGTTGCATCGGGGGCGAACTTGATGCGGCCAGTGCAAAAAGAACGAGGACCGACCAACGAATAGCCAAACGAGGGATGCACAGTTGGGTTAAGAGATTTCCCAGAAGAGATTTCGCCGCTACCGATATGGTACGCGATCGATTCGCCGGGCTTATACCTGGCTTCTCGCTCTCCCCGATCGACAGATGCGCGCGGTAAAACGTCTGAAATATTGTGATAACCTTACGCGCATATACCTGTACATGTTTCCCAACTCGGAAGCTTTCCCAGTAGATTTGGAAAACAAATTTTACAATATAATGTACAAGGGCGAGGTCTTCATTTCTATCTAAGAATAGACCTAGATGATAATATACGGCATGGATCTCTCACATTTAAGATATTATATTTGTCTAAAATGTGAGAGATTCTTGCAGTATTATCAAGAAAAATGGTCTGGTTGAATTAAATAATAATTTTCATGAAAAATGGACAAATCGGAATTTTCTGATTAAATCTATTAGAATTCTACAATATTTCTAGTAAATCTACTAGAATTCTTATTTTTACTAGAGAATAATTACATCAATTAGAATGCTAGTTGAAATAACTTAGAATTCTAATTGATATAATTATTCTCTGGTGAAAATAAGAATTCTAGTAGATTTTACTAGAAATATTGTATTAACTAGAATTCCGGTTATCTCAACTAGAAATATTAGAATTCTAATAAATTTAATTAAAAAATTCAAATTCGTCCATTTTCAACCAAAAATTTTTTTCAATGTATCATCTAGAAAAGTGAGATTGTACAGAATATGAATAGAAATACATAACGAAATTACGAATTGTAGATATTCTTATGAGATACAGAATTCGTAAAATCTTTCGACATTCTCATCAAATGATGAATGTTCGAATCTTGCCAAATGAAAGACAAGTAAAATCAAAAAAGTCACATACTACATCATCCACGCGGTGATGACTGTGGAGACCACAGGCAGGAGACGGGCTTCTCTCTCCGCTCGGTCGTGAAACGAAGAAAAGACCATTTCCACTTTCTACCTCCAAGAGGAGCGATATTCGTCACGCGCGTGTTGCACCTCGCTGCCTTGCTGACGCCACTGGTAGTTTTTAATCTATTTTAATTTCTAACGTTTGCCGCTCCAGTACCAGCCGGTCCCAGGACGATTTATGCTTAGTAGCAGCAGCAGCAGCAGCAACAGCAGCAGGTAGTCCGGATGCAGCGTACGTACGTACGTGCCTATGGGACTCCTGCGTGTTTTATGTTGGCTAATCTCGTAAAAATTCATGCGAAATAACGCCCGTGCTTCATCCGCCTCGCACGTTCTTCGTTCTCTTGTAGCCGGGCACGTTTCCCATCGCGCGACTCGAGCCGAATTTCCGGCCGCCGCCTTTCACTTCTCCCGCGATACTCCTGAAACGGCATTAAGATGATGCAAAATAAAACGAAGTAAGAAGCTCGCAATCTGAAAATTCGATAAAGTTAAGAAAGTGGGCTTTGAACTTTGTCGTATCACAGCACAAAAATAGTACAATGTTATTTCGATTCGTATAGGATAAAACTTTGAAAATGACGTTTTTTATAACGTAAAACATTTCTTTTTTTAACTCAATTCAATTTATAGCTTAACTTAATTTACACTTTTAATTTAAAAGAGCGATAGCAATTCCTTAGATTAAATAAATTTTCTTATTTTTAACTTCCATGTGTATTACAATGTAAATCATTCCATTTCTATGATTAGTTTCTAAGTAAATAACATTTATATTAATATATGCTCTTAGCAAATATTGAACTAAATTTGAGAAAAAAAACAAATTTAATATATTTTTCTTGAATTAAATTGTTTTAATTAAATTAAATGATATATTGAGCAATGACGCCTTTTTAAAAGCAATTCAAAATAATTCAAAGTATAATTTAACGATATAGTGTATAGTCCTTAAAATCATAAGGGAATTTGAAACATAATTTTCCTGTGTGTGAAGAAAAAGCAATGACATTGACGACGCATTAACGATATCGACGACCAAAAACGAAAATCATATCATTCGCGCGCAACACCGCTGGGAACAAAGGATCATAAGGGTCTAATCGGGCATCGATTATTCAAGTGAGTTGCCCAGAGCGCGCTCTATTTAATGTCCGTCCGTGCATGGACGCAAGATACATCGGGGATCAATCCGGTAGCCATCAAGTAATTTAATCTTCACGCACACCATGTCCAACTAAAAGCCATCCCCCGTGTTCCCTGCTCGGGAGCAGTCAATGAACCGACACAGATCAATCGTATCATATCATCGCTTTATCCTGTGCGTGCTAATAAAGTAAACTACCATTCCGCGTGTGGAAGGTATCACGATAATCATATCGCTGGCTTGTAATACAGCTTACAAATAGCAAGGTACTTGGGACTCATGTGCTTCTGTAGCGACAATTCAGCATTGCACATATGGGAGAACCACTTGACGTAATTCTAGGAATATATAAAACTACTATTTAAAACTTAATCAATAAATTTCATATCTTATATTAAACATACTCAAATATGATCATTCCAGAATATCAATGTTTAAATCTAAACCAAATCCGTTAATTTAATATGTATAATTTATTGAAATTCTCACAGAATATGAGAATTTAAATAAATTATACATATCCTCACATTTTGAATTTTATTAAATTTCAGTTATCTGTGCTGAAAATTAAAGATTTTCTTTTTTTAAATTTGGATAATTCGTCGTGTGTGTTTTTCTATTTTTATTCTATTTAATAACAATTTACTGTGCATATCTATTTTAATTTACTTCAATTATATTGAAAAATTTTAATCAAATTTTAAAATGTCAAATGAAACATGCTACATTTTTTTCTCGCAATAAATGTTTTAAACAAAAAGTTCTGACCTACTTTAATGGAGACCTCGATAAACTTGCCCAAAGAGATGTTGAATGTCATCGACTTCGAATGGTTGACGCGATATTGTTCGCGCGAGAAGGTTACTGTTAGAAAATTGATGACGTAATTCTGACGCTCATTCGAGCGACAAAGGGATCCTCCTTTCACAGCCGTCAGGCGACGGCATCGATGAGGTGGCATCGAGGAGGAGGCGGGAGTGGAAAGGGTGCTCGATTTATCTTGCAAAACTAACTCATAGGCAATTCTCGCGCGCGCCGACTATCGAGGGCGGTTCCCAAGACGTCCATTTACAACTTTGCCTAGAGAAAATAGAGTCTTACGTGTAAGATTTACATCGTGCTTTGTCCCAGCGCCAATATAACTTCTGCGGAACACCCTTTCGCACCCATGCGCGTCATGCTCTCTGGTGCATCCTTCGTCATAATGATCGAATTAATAATTCGTGTCGAAGTTTTCGCATGGCCCGAATGTCCTCGATGAAAAGTGTCACAAATCCCACACCTGGTACACATATATACATGTATACGCGTTGTAACATACATAAGCGGAAATCGGATCGATCATTATTCATAGTACGACTCCGGCGGACGCCTCTGTTCCTTCGTATTGATTGCGCGATTGTGATGAAAGCTATTCCGCTATTTTAACGAGTATCGTTCACAATGAGATAAATTTCATGTGTCCCGAGATAAAGTCGGAGATACATTATTGCAGGATCTTTATTTTATGTTCAATTTATTTGTAGAGTCTCTTAACTCTCTGAAGCTGACTCTAAAATTTATAACACACACCGTTAAATTCATATGTCATATTGTATTCAAATTGTATCCAATTGAGTTATTCTTGATTATTTCTTGGTCGCTATTGCTTTTATTCAATATGTTAACTAAAACAATGGAATTAAACAATTTAACTCAAGAAAACTTATTAAATTTGAATTAAATTTAGTTTATTACTTATTAAGTGCATTAATATAGATGTTGTTTATTTGAAACTAATCACAAAAATGAATTTATTTATATTTTGACACACGTAAAAATTAAAAATAATAAAATATTATTTTTAAAAGGATTGCGTCATTGATATCTAGTGTAGTTTACTGACACTGGATCTAAGATCTATTTAATTTATGTTAATTAAAAGGAGTACCAATTAATTAGAACATCTTTTTCAACACTG
The DNA here is from genome assembly GCF_001594045.1 of Atta colombica. Taxonomy (NCBI): domain Eukaryota; kingdom Metazoa; phylum Arthropoda; class Insecta; order Hymenoptera; family Formicidae; genus Atta; species Atta colombica. Next base: position 951,866 of record NW_017259291.1, on the reverse strand, counting down.
AGAAAAATGTTCTGATTAAATTAACAAAAAAAGTCCAATAAGAATGATATTATAATAAACCAAACAGAATTTTTAGTTATTATAAATACCAGTCTTGTTGATTTTTGTTAGTTTAATCAAAACTTTTCTTCCCATGAAGGAGACAAAATGATATAATTTGTATAAAAAAAAATATATCCTAAATATATGTTAATAAGAATAATTCAAATTTTTAAAAAAGAACATAAAAAAAATTGAATTGTTTGATATTTTTGAGGGATTTATAATTAAGTGAATCCAATAGACCGTCAACTCCGTAAAATTAATAATTACAAAGCGATCTTCCTTGTACACTGAAATTGAAATTTCAGCGTTCAAGTTTCTCTATCTATAATCTATACTTTGGAGTAAGATGTAAGTGCCTAGGCGCCAACATTTCAACATCGTCTATAGCGATCGACAGTGTGAAGATTAAAACAGTCGTTCGTTTCTATCTTCGACGGCACTTGCTCGTCGGCGAGTTCGATTTATATCTTAGTTTCGACCCCGAAAAACTACGAGCCGCTCTCACGAAAGGAGCGTGGGAAAACCATCCCTCGCTACGGATTCACTTCAAGCCGAACGCGCAAATGACGTTTCTTTTTTCCATTCCTTTTTTCCAGGTACGCAGAGCCGAAGAGGTATTCTTCCAACGGTCGGGACATGACGGTAGTTTTAACGCGCGCCTCCAACAGCCCCACCGACGAGGAGTATATGGAGGTCTCGTACTACTTTCACGATGGTAAGCTGTAAAAGGGAGCGTCATCGTCGGACGGGAACAAATGCGGTGGTTTGCTACGCGGCAAACTTGGCAGAAACTCGAAACAAAAAAGATTGCAACGTCGGAAATTGGATTATGATGTGCGTCGTCGCCGAGGAATCAAGTCAGCGCGCGTAAATGTCGCAAAATCGTGAGAAACACGCTCTTCTATCGCCCGATATAGTTCACTTTTTTCTTACTCGTTTCTTCGTTCTTTTTATTTTTTCTTCTGTTCATTACGAGTTACGAGTGCAATCGCGCTTCTTTACGCGCTTCGAAGAAGCTTCCTCGTTTTACGTTTTCAAGTCTAAAAAGATCGCGCAATGAAGTTTGTCTTATAATTCGATGTCTCTCGTCGAGATCTTTCCGTCGAGTTTTTTAAATAGTGAATTACACGTAATAAATAATTAAGAATTATTAACCTTTCGATGTCACTCTGGATATATCATACCTAGCTTTTTTCTCCAATATTTTTTCTTATTATTACTTATAACTTTTTTATTAATAAAGATATTTCTCATTGTCTGGCGTTTCAATTAGGAAAATATTTTTTACAACACATTTATTTTTATGAAAGTTATTAGTAATTGAATTGAGTTGGATATGCCATACTTTCCAAATGTATCATTCTCGTAGTGTATGGCATCAAAGAGTTAATTAAGAATTATGTTGCTCTCTTTCGATATACTAATAATACATTATCTTCGCCAATGTGACAATATGTGTGATGATAATGCTTGCTCAGTACTTTTTTATTGTGTTTAGCAGAAAAAATAGCTTTCCTATTGTTGTAGTATCTTTAATATGATTGGTTCTTATTCTTAATTTTTCATCGAATTTAAATATATTGGATTGTCCAGAAAGTTCGTGCCGATTTTGAAGGAAAATTGAAACGTAGAAGATTTAAATTTTAGTATACATTTATTAAATTATATAAGTTTAGTCGGCACGAACTTTCCTGACCCAATATAATCAATCACAATTAAAAGATCTTACACTTGCAAAACTACTTTGTCCGCTGAACGCAACCTTTGTAAACGAAAAGTGCTCGATAATAGTGAGCCGATATATACTGCTCTCTAAATTTTTTGGAGTGGAACCTCACTCTTTTGTAATAAAAAGTCATTCCAAGTATAATAAAAATACTGCCAGTCGAAGTGGAATAAAATTTCATTTTTTTTTAACTGTGCAATTCACTCTTCATTTGAATTTATTCTTCAATTCTAAAAAGAGTGACACGTTTCACTCTAATGAAGTGAGAATTCATTTCAATATTCTATATGAGAGACTCAGCAAACATCAAGTTACATGTAATATATCTGATAGATGTAATTTCCTACTCAATAATATAACTGTAATACAAACCGTGTGATATTATATATTACAGTTATATTATTGAGTGAGAAATTACATGTAACTTGCAGATGTTTATTACGAAAGAATATTTCATTAAATAATTCGACGCTGCCGAGCTACTTCAAAGTACAACTTTATCAAGCACAGGAAAAGTATAATTTATCCATAAGTATCATTTGGATATTTATAGATTAATACTATATATCTTTCAGGTTTTATTAACATATCATAAATTTATTCGTTCTAAAATGAATGAATACACGGAAAAAGAACACTGAGTGTATTGAACAGCATATATTCACATTTACGTATGTGATTTTTTTGTATTTTTAACATAGATTTCGTTTTTAATTCATTCTGTAAAAATGCATATAATTCATAAATCGTAAAAAAAAATTTTGCAAATGCATTACGCAGAATGAAGATTCGCGTTTATTTTTTCATTGCGTGCGATTAGTTTTCATGTGCGTATGGTGATCATTCTGCGTCAGCATTTGCGAATTACGTTTTGCAATTTGCGAATTATGTGGAAGCACCAAAAATTTACAGAATAAATTTATCAGATCGCTTATGTGAGTTAGTCAGTTGGTTTTAATGAGAAGGCGATTTCACTTTAAATTAGAGTGAAGCTTGCAGTGCTAACGACTTCATTTTAAAAATAAGTAAATCTTTACCTTTTGTCTTAGAATGAGTAAATTTATTTTGAAATACCGAAAATCTATAGTATACGGCGTAAACTATAAGTTTTCACTATTGATGTATTGGAACACGACTAATGTCAACAACATTTTCGTGATCAGCGCAAGTTGCGTCCGCAGTTTTATCATCTCAGAATCGGGTTTTTGCTTCTCGAGTAGTCAACTGCGGCACATTCAAACCGCTAATTACGAGTAACTAATTACCGTAAATACGCCTCGGCATATCGATGTCAAAGGCTCGGTCCTCTCCTCTGGCCCCTTTAATCGGATAAACGTAGGCACGTCCGAATGGTAATCCTGAAATTCGCTTGGCACTCGACCGAGGGATTCTGGTTGGCTGCCGGAGGACACATTCACGATATCGACGCGTCCGTCCTCGCAAAAACAGCGGTCGCGCTTAATCCCGTTTCAAAGATTAGATTTAACCCCGATTAAGTAGCTACGACCTTTTCCTTGGCTAAGCAATCCCGGAGATTAAAATGAGATCTCAGGTATATTATACGCGCTCTCGAAATCGGGCAACTCGTAATTATTCGTGGTCGGATAATTATTCGCTCGCAACTGTTACATCTATTTTGCCGAGTAAAGCCGGACTCCCGCGTATCACAGTCTTGAAAGCATCAAATCTAAATTCAAAGCGGGAATGATGGTGCGTGTATACACCGCGATTTTCAGTACCTATAGAATTTTATCCATATAACATTTTGCCCATAATGAGTAATATAGAACATATATTAGTAAGTAGTATATATAAAAGCAGTATAAAAGTAATATAAAATAATATGAATATATTTTTGAAAAAAATTAATTTCGTTCTGAAATTAGTTAGTATCTTAATATTATACTTAATTCTTTACTTAAAATAAAAATCTACTTTTTTTTTGCCTAACATAATGTATGAAAGTCTCTCCATTTATCGGATCTATTGTTCTCTTTTTCATCAATTTAACTTGGTTTCATTAAAGTCGAAAATTAAAATCGATCAAGCGTTTTGGAAACACAAACTAATAGTGCGCGAGATAAAATTTTAACGGACAAAACGAAACGCGGACAGCAATAATTGAATTTTGATATCGATGAGATTTTAAACGTCGACCGAATTTTACGACACATCATGTCGACATCAAATTCTCGTTTCGATTTTTTTTTTATGTTTACGAAATGGCTACCGAACTCGCTCGTAGCCGGTAGCCATCCTGGATTACAACAATCGTATGAGCGGCATATACTAGATCCAATCATGGACCATTACAAAAAAAAGCGTAAATGACAAGAATCAAAAGTCATACCTGACGACAAACTATCGCCGTCGATGGGACCAGTGATTGACGAGAGTGATCGTGTCGCCGGTCGACGTTATTACGTTTACACGTGTTACACGTGTTACACGCCATGCACTCATGCCTCTCACAGTATCTCTCTATTCAATTCGTGACGATCGATGAGTACAGTCATCCGCGACCGGCGTTTCAAGTCTTAAATGACAACGTTATATTTAAATAAAGGAGAAATAAAGCGCACTCGATCACATTCGAATCGACCTCGTTCGTCAGCTTTTTTTATTTCACGTTCATGATGACGTCCCATATAGAGATATTACCATTTCTCAACGTTACTGTTCATTTTTTTCCTTTACTTTTCAAGAAGGCGACCGCTGAATATCAAGATCGAACATTTTCGAATTTCGATCTCCTCTCGAATTCCTTATCTCGCACCGAGTACGATCCGGCGGAACATAAAACTTTATGCCTGGGGAGACCGATCTCCTTATAGGAAAGGGGTTGAAATTCAACCAGGCGATCCCGAATTGCCGCGAATAATCATGCGAAATTGCCGTGTAAGAAACGGAATGAGAGAATCCCGTCTGCGGAGCGAACTTAGACTTGAAATGAAAGTGCCCGTAAGGCGTTTACTTACCTATAACTCGCAGAAATATATATCCCTCTGACTGCGAGAAACTGTCTTGCGGGAAAAAATTAAGCTAAGAGGCGAAGAGAAGAAAGTTACATGAGTGAGAGTCCCGTGAGAGTTTAACAAAGTGTGCGATAAAATAAAAATATTTTATATTTCAGATCGCCTTGGTAATTTTCTTGATTGACATCTCGAGCGAATAGTAATTTTTTACGTTTCGCGTTACATCATATTTTGTTCCACTTATTATAATAACTTTATGTTATAATAACTGTATGTTTATTAATTTTATAATAAACTTTTGTCGCACAAGAAGTTATAAATAACGGAAAAATCTCAAGATCTTATTTTTTTATATTTAAATTAAATTAATCAAATAAAAAAAAAATCCTATTTTTAGTCGAAGTGGATCTTAATAATATTTATATGTAAATTTCTGCAAATTCAATGCGGTTGCGTTTCAAGTCCGATAAATCGAATCAGTGCGCAGTTTATGGAACTGAAAAATATGTTTGCAAAAATTTGCATATTATTAAACATCAAGCGCTTCGAAAATAGGAATATTCTTTCTCTTATTTGATTTATTCTTATCGATATAATTTTTATTTGTATTTTTTTTTTCAATTATTGATCATATTTCTCTCCGTGTCATTTATGTTAACTCCATTGCTTTATTTATAATTAAATTATTGTATAAGAAATTATACTGAATAATAAAAATCTCAGGATATTTTATGCACAGAAATTAAATCTTTATAATTTTTTTTAACACTAATGACTATATGATTTACAATGATTTGAATATCACATTGCAATGCAGTTTTAATTGCAAGTTTTGTAAAATGTGACACCGATTTTTCGTTATATAAGCATTATGCAAGCTTCTGCCTGAGTTTGGAATGTTATAATATCTGTTCTTGTTTACAATTTCAATTGGAAATCGAATCGGCACGCATATAAAAATATATATGTTATAAAATGTATTTGCAAAAATTTATATATTAATACTTTTAAGTAATAAGATTCGAAAATAGAATTATTTCTCTTAATTGAAATAATTCCTTTTCCTTTCGACGCTTTTACAAGCAACATTTTCATCTGATGCAGAACGTGAAGGTGGCACTCAGCAGCCCGCCAGCGTGTGCGACGTCGAATATTACGGATTGACGTCGCCGGTGGAAGGTTCAGTGGTGCATCCGGAACCACATCGGCTATTCGCCATGGAAGGTCCAGTGAAGTGCAGGCAGCACTTTATACCGGCGCCCAACCAATCGGTGGTCATTACCGTGAGTTTCCCGATGAAATATCTAAACTCTATCGTCCGTTTAAGTTCGACTACTAGGAATTAAATCCTCATCAATTTATTCAGTTTTAGACGCAGCGTCTCTCGCGTAAACAAGAATTCTTGCTTGTAAATTAACTTAAAAAAGGAAAAACTCTCGTGCATATCGCACGAGTTTTAGAATTCGAAATCTAAAACTTTTTATCCGTACTCGTAGCGCGAGCTTTTAATCCTCGTAGAAATAATATTCCGCGGGATCAGACGCGATTCCAAAGACGAGATCACGGTTTCAGCCACGGGTTTCAGTAACTTTTGCGAGAACGATAAAGTGCAACAATTGAATTCCTGGAAACATACCAACTGTAATCCCATGCTGAACGATACGAACGTCGCATCTGTGTTGCAAATCCGTTGCAACCGGGAAAATTGTGCAACTTTAATCTCTTACGTGCTCTTATATAACTCATCCTTTCACGATGTATACATATATTAGAAATTTAGATTTTTGAAAACTTTAAATATACAATTATAACATATAAAAAAAAAGGTACTACACTCTAAATTGCTTGCAGTGAAATTTTTACTCTAAGAGAGTGAAAATGCACTCTTGAAAAAAGTAAAAACATTTCATTTCTTGACAAAGAGTGACAATTTTCATTCTTTTTAGAATGAATTTTCACTTCAAGAGAGCGAAATCTCATTAAAAAAAATGAGATTTCACTGTATCATTGCATGTACAAAAAGTATTATAAAAGGATCATCTAAAACATTTTTTATATATCTTATCGTTTCAAATAATTACTTAGAATCAAATATAAACGTTGAATAGTTACAAGGTTTGCGGATTATCTCCGTGCCTTAATACATAATTAAAAGCATTTAACAATACTATATGTCAAAACACAGAGAACTCAAACCTTGTGATTTCTTTGAAGAAAATATTATACACGGAAGCTTCAAAAGTATACAAGCGTTAACTTTGAGAAATAGTTTCAACTCTTAAATCTCAAACTAGGAATATATAAAAAAATATGTTTCTTAAATTTGTATGTTAAACAGCATATCGAGCAGAACCAAATCGATACTGGACCGTTGCGATATCTTGTCTCTTGTCAGTCTCTTGTCAGTTACGGGAGAGACAGCGAACAATTAACTGAAAACTGCACGTATGGCATATCTCTCGATAATTAATTAATCGCGTTTTTGCCATTCTTTTAACCTGCTTCCTTCCGTCCGTACAGATTTTTACTTACACTTTTTGGAACGCTGATGCCTCTGTTTGCAGGTGAAGGGTAGCACGAAGCAAATGCCAAACAACCCGTGCGAGACCAAGTGCGGCGACAGCGGCTGCCACTGCGTCAGCAAATCTCTGGAGAGCATGGACCACCTCCTGCTCGTCTCCGAGACCGGACACATTGTCACCTGTCTCTGTGGGAATTATCAGGTAAGCGCGCGAACTGCGGAAAAACTTTATTCCATGGCCCTCGTATCGAATGAGTGTCTTGACGCCCTCGACGAAGCAGCCGCTTCCACGAACATTTCTGCTTCTTGAATACCGCGAGATAAGCTATCGTTATTACCGCAACTTTTATATCCTCCGCATTGTCGCAAAAACGTATATTGTAACGGCGATGTCGTTAAAATATATCGCTTGCGATGTACGCAATTTTCTGCGAATGGTCCCTTATGCTTATCATATCGTTTCTCTTAGCAAGATAATTCCTTTTTTTCTTC
>NW_017259291.1:936378-944007 GCF_001594045.1 Atta colombica | reverse complement strand
TTTTACCGATGAATTAATCATCGTAAAATGAGTCTCTGTACGGGAAGATTGTAGATATGAATTATTTGTTGAAAATTAATTTAATGTAATACATATTACGTTATTAACGCTCGCATGAAATGTAAATCAGTTTCATTAATATGATTTCAACATTTACCACAATGTTATGACGTAATCAATATGGATAAAAATTTTTAATTTACGGTGTAGTAATCTATTTTTAGTAAATTTACAATAATATGTAATTGTCACAACGAATGTATGTACTATGAAACGAAATAAAAAAGTGGCACGCGCTCATACTTCGGATCACTCGAAATTTCACTTACCATTCTTTGAAATTTATATTTAACTGGAAAAATATTTAAAAGGAAATTGTCAACACTAAATAATTTATTCAATGCAAAATGCATTTGCGATCAATCTCGTACAAACACACGTACAGCTGATCTGACTTTGACTCTGTCCACATAATGATTATTAATAGACGTATTATCAGATTACACCTGATCGAGTGTAATCGTTAGGGTGAGTCTATAAACGTAATACGATTTCGATGGGAGCATCATTTCATATTCAAATGATTATTATTCCGACACATTGGGGCTATCATGCAAACAACAAGTTAAATCTAATTTAACAGTATAGGATTAAATCCGAAATCGATTGATAATTAAGCGTGTTGCCCAATTGTCAATAAGCTAGTGATATCGCTTCTTCTTGCAATTATGATTAATAATCTTAAATTTATTATATTGTATTACTATTATCTTTTACAGTATACACGATGATTTTCCAGCGATGATTTTTCCTTTATTACATGTTTTTTATTAACTCTCATCTAATTAATTTTCATTTTACAGAAATTACAAAAATTAAATGATTTTTATATATATCTTGTTATTAATATCTTTAGAAAGTAGTATCTTTAGAAAATGCAAGATTATGTATTTAAAAAAATCGAAGGAGTAATCAATATAATCGTGAGATAGAATCGTGGGATAGAGTCCCCAAAAAAAAAATCATTATAAAATTCATATAAAATTCCTATGTATAATCTGATAATTACATGTGCAATCATTATGTAATATTAGATAAAATCGTTTATGTTAAAGATACGATGTTAAAGATAACTTCATATGTAATGAAGAAAATTATTTGTAATGAGATGAAATTGCATGAAATTGCATGAAATTAGGTAATTTGTGGAATAATATTTCAGCTAGTGGTTTATACCTCTCGTAAAAAAATTGTATATAAATGTTATAATTATTACTTAGTGTTTCTAGTATTAAAAAAAAAAAGAAATACGCTAGACATGAACGATCCAATCATGTATACCAAAGGTGTATCGTATTTTATCTCAGCTTTTTTATCGATATTATTTTCAATTTCTCAACAGTTATTTTAGTCCATGCTTTTTTTATTCTGTCTAAATTGCTCACTATTTTCCATCGTATCCCTCGGCCCTCATTTCATCCGTCTAATAGGATCTATTATCGCGCAGGATTGGCTTCCGGTAGGCATTCGTAGCTGGACTCCGGTCTACATCGAGTGGTCGAGGTCGTCAAGGGCGGGCCTCAATTTCCACGCGGCCTACAAGTTTATCAATGACACTTACTGTGGCGATCACACAACGGCCGAACCGGAAGGCGAGGTCAATGGCGGTGATCTGGCAAGCGCTGGACTCAAGCTGAATCAGTATTATCAGCAGAAGTGTACCTGGATCCTGGACTCACCGATCGACCGGCAACTCGTCATCGAAGTCAAGTCCACTCAGAGCCGTAAGTAGATCTTGTGTCTATATCTTCTCACTCGCAAAAGTTATTCCAATAAAACTTTGATACTTACATAGTATTTTCACAATATCTTAAATATATTTAAATAAATTTAAAAGAATATATTTAAATATATTTAAATATCATAAATATATTTAAAATATTATTCATGTGAATTCTTGACTCTAGATTGAAGCTCTAATCTGATAAGGTATATTTATTTACTTTACACAAATTTTTTGCATAATTTTGTGTAAGAATATTGGGAAGTAATTTAACTAGGTGTAATAAATTACGTGTGTTAACATTTTTTTACTTTAAATCAAAGAAATGTAAATTATTCTTGGAATTCGTTAGCTCGCAGTTTTATATCTTAAAAGAAGAACTGCGAGCAGTTTAATAGCACGAAAATGATTTATCTAAGTACCTATCTACGTCTCTCTAGAGAACATTCGAGCGATTTATCTTCGAGCGGCATTAAAAGAAAACAAAAAGCAACTGCGTTCCAAAGCGGCGTATCTTTCATAGATCTTAAACATTAAGAATCGTTACTATAACGCAATTAATTTTTTACTGTAACGAACCTGTTGATATTCTTGATAAAATTGTTTCGACTTAACAGCTTGTTATACATATTTTACAAGTAATTACATTCCGAAACTATATAGATATATTTAAACCTTTTTTTATTACTTTTTGAAAGTCAATCATCATATTAATCCTCTTTTTATCGACAAGATCTCTTCAGAAGATTCAAAAATATTAAAAGAAAACAATTTTCAAGCTAAGATAGTGTCGCTTCAATATTTTATTGCAGTAAGATTATTATGAGACAACATTCTTTTCAAGTTGTTGTTATCTTTAACGACGTTCTCCCTGCTATCGCCTTCAGCTCTTCTCGATAAACACAAAATTCTAGTCTGCGTCTTGCAATAGGATTTCTATTCTCAAGAATTCTATCTGCAAAATTCTATTTCAACCTCAGTCGCGGGGCTCGAGAGAAAACATAGATAGATCATCCTACACACGCCTCGTCTCTGGCGACGACACGGCGAAATCTTCTCTCGATTGCTTTTCTTCCGAGAACCGCCGGAATTTCTATCCGCGCCATTGGCTCCGCCGCCGCCGTCGCTGCCGCCGTCGCCGTAGCGAACGAAAGGGGTGAAAGTTGAGGAAGAATAAGTCGGAGGGTGAGAGAATGTCGCGGCCGACCGAAGAGACAGAGGAGCGTGGGCGCGAAACGAATGGCAGTGGGTCGTGAGATTAAAGAGACTATCAGATTTACCACGACAACGGAAACTAAAGCTTTACCATGTAGAAATCACGCTCTCTCTCTCCCCCTCCCTCTCTCCCCCCTCTCTCTCTCTAATCCTTATTTTTTTGCATCATTTTCTCTCTTTTTCGCCCTTTTCCACCTTCATCGCCTTTCCGCCTTTCCCATTTCTGCGGAACGTAAATCGTCATCTTACGAGCACGACAAAGGCGACTATCTATCGCTTATATTCAAGCTTAGGAATATTACGATTCTTCCTCTCGGATGAAATGCTGCATGAAAAATATTGTTCTCTCTGTGATGTAAAGATAGCTGCATTCATGGTTGAATTTACTTTTATTTCTGCGACTGTACGACGCCATCATCCCCTTCGAAATTGATCACTCAATGGTATCGATTTTTTACTGCGCGATATTATTATTCGATATGATAATTTCAAACGATTCATTTATTTCAATAGTATTCTTCTCTATTTCAATTTTTCCTGTTTTCTCTTGAAACGCTTGTACATGGCGATCGATCGATACAACGGGATGTATGTATACATATATGATAGCACAATGAATTGTGATCTGTATGTTCGTATAGGGAAATATCATTTATTGGATGCGGAGAATATCCTCTGCAATGTTTCAAGAAAATGGAGTTTTATTGGTTCAATATATATGAATGATGGAATATTGAACTCGAACAAGAAGCTTTGATTTATGCGGATAGATTACGCGGATGAAATTCGATTGGAAAAAAGAAAAAATTTCCATTCCATATGCTCCGTCTTCTTATGTCAACATCTTGAATACAATTACAGCGCGCGCATTTATTCACTAAAGGAGCGTAGCAATAAGTAACGAATGAATTATTAAATGAATTAATGAGGCTTCATTTCTATGAAATTATTCCCATTTTATGATTTTATGAACCGCTGCGAATCGAATTACTCCGGTGACGAGACATTCCATCCGCAACTTCACCATAGAAATGTCGCTGTCTTCCCGTTTCTTTCATCTTCTCATTTCTGCTTTCACTCTATAGCTTTTTCATTTTCTTTCTCCTCGCCATTTTATATTAGAATATTATAAGTAGAGTTGGAATCGTAACCAAAGCCCGACAAACGCCGGCACCGGAAATGGTTTTAATATACCTCCCAAGCCACGATATCACCGTAGCTGCCACCATATTTCTTTCTTTCTGTATTCTCTCCTCCTAGTTACACTTTTTACGAAATTTCTTCTTCGAATGATGCAGTTTCTGGCTATGAAAGATTTTCCCATATAGATAACAAGAATCCTGACAATAAACAGAATTATTAATCCTCTCATGCATGCATATTATTCCCTATGGAAAAAATAATTCTTGTATAGAAAATATAAGAAAATACACACACAAAGCGTATAATATTTACTCGCACAATTGTTACGAATTATTAATTATTTACATGCGTATATCCGTACAAATAATGAAATTAATTATTAAATTACTTTAAAATAATTCAATCTAATTCAAAAAATATAAATTCAAGGAAGGTATTTAATCTGACACAAATTAATTTAGAACAGAGATTCTTCTTCGGTAAGAAGTTAGAGATTAATGACGACACGTCTCGTAATGCTCTTTCTACTTATATATCGCATAAGGACTTGTAATGTATCCGTAATATCTATGATTTATTTAGATATATTATGATATATTCATGAACATACATTCACGTTATTCCCATACTTGACGCAAAAGACTAAAAGATACCGTGTCTCTTTATTCGAACCATCGAATTGACTGGAAGCACGATAAAAAATGATATCTAAAAAACGACTAAAGTTCGATTTCACCAATGTAAGATTAACTTTAATTTAGGTTTAACTTATTATTTTTTTAATTCTTAAAACTAGAAAAAGATAAAGGATAAATTGAACAAAGATTAAAATCAATCTTATATTGAGGCTAAATGAACGAAATTTTTAATAGATTCAATTTCTTGGATTCTTATTATACAATAAAAGTTTATTTTTTTTACAATAAATTTTTTTAAAAATATTTGAACTTTTATAAAAATTGGATAATACCGAGGTTTGCAACGCTGAGTGTTTTCTGTTTTATACAACGCTTCTTCTATTTTAGGACCTTGCACGGCGTGGAACCTGACGATACATGAGTACAGGAAGAACGGCGATCCCGCTGGAATCAGATTGCACACGTTCTGCTCGAGAGACACGCACAAGAATTTCACTCTGCCGTGGAAGATGAATACCGTGGTGGTTAGGTGAGTTTCTTACCTTGACAGTCGCTCTCGCCGATTAACCTGGCGAAAGTTTTGCCGTGATCTTGTCTTATTACATTTAACGATAGTTCCGCGACAGTTTCGACGAAGGAGATTATGACTTGGTTGGCTGAAATATAACAGCATTTTACTGGTGTACGCAATCGAATTCATGCTCCGTATATACTACATAAAACCACGGTGGATTGATGCTCGCGTGATCCGTTACTGTCGTCTCGCACGAAGAAATTATCCACTGATTAACAATCGGCCATCATTCATCTCACTTTATGGCAATCTCAATTGCGGCACATTACTTCCTTTATTCTATAATCTACGTGATAAAAGAAAAATATGCTTAACAGCAGCTTCTTATGAGTACTTTCTCAATAACTCTGGCAGTAAACAATTGGCATTCGAAATAGAAAAATTATAGTCATTTTTATCATTTTGTATAAATATATTTTAATTTTACTACTTACTACTAAATAAATTATATTAATTTCGATATATTTATACATGTAATATATACTAATTTGCTCAATAAGATCTTGAGTTGGCTCCAAAAGGCTTTTATTACTCCTTATTTATCATTTTTATCACTTTTATTGGCAGGTACTGCAAGAATAATATTTCTGAAATAAATCTGAGAAATTAGAAGAACAAAATTAAAAGAACAAAAAGGAGTTATCGCTATGTATGTACTGAAACTTTAATGTCAAATTACTTTTAAATATACATTGATTTACATTGTCTGGAATATGATATATCTATATGAAATTATAACTATTGAATATATTAAATAATAATTAATTATTGAAACAACTCTGAACCAAAATAAATAATTCAAGAAAAATATTTAAAGTAAAAACAAATTAAAAATTTTAGTTTTGTAAGCAGTATTATTGCTAATGTTTCATCTTACCCGAGGTGCAACTCTCTATACTTTTATGTAATTCATTTCACTCATACTTCAATAAAATTATTATCATCCTTATATAATCGTCAGTCATCTTCAACTTTTAATATCTCAGATTACATTTACGGAAAAGATATTTTGAAATATATAAAAATCATAGCCGACGTCTTCACATTGAAAAATATAAATAGTTTCAAATAAAAAGCCATGTAATGTTAAAAAAAGCTCTGAGTTTGAATGAAAGATATTCAGTGCATAGGAGTAAAATTTGACCTGCTTATTTTCAGACTGCAGGCCCTTGGGAGGACAGCCCCGCAGTATACGATGAGATGGCGAAGTCAGACAGTGATCGCCAACACTCGCAAAAGTGGACCATCGCCAACCCCGAATTGGCCCTTAGTGCACTCCTCGAGTAAGGCTGAGGCGCGAGGAACGGCCCTTATCCTCGTCCTCCTGTTCGCGATCCTACTCGCGCGCCCGTTCAACTGTTGAGACTGTTAAGCTCGGGGAAGCTCGCGTTAATGCACACACTGTTCCTGTTAATCGAAAACCGCGAAGCCCACGTTATTGTCTCACGTGTACATAAATGATAAGGACTGACGCCGGTCCACGTTTTATATCGCTCGATGTGAGATGTTTTCAGAAGATGGCACATTTCGGCACTCTCTCTCGATCGGCAGTGAGATTTTGCGGGCTGGCTCGTTAATCCCCCGCTGCATAATTATCACAAGAGAAATATTTTAGGATGCGAAAAAGGACGCATCGCGCGATGCAGGGAATAAATACCCTGAGAAAATTTTAACTGATCTCTGTTATATTTTTCTCTACAATATATGATCTAATCTTATTCGCGCGATGCGAATGGAGAGCTAATGAGCCAGAGTTTATCGTTTTCCGATCGAATCATATGCATATATATACATATTATACACACACACACACACACACACACACACACACAAAATACATACACACACATACATACATATATATGTACGACAGAATTAAAGAGAATGATCAGCACGTCTAATAAGTGATTAGCTCGCACAACCGACTATCATTTGATCTAAAGGAACAGATCTGTGAAGTCTTTAGAGCATCCACTTCTCATCAGATTAATTTGAATTTTTTATATTCTCTATGCAAATAAATAATGAAAGTTGTTTCAAGATTTTTCATTGCTCTACTCCTCACATTTCATCGTTATTTTATTACAATACAACATATTATCTTCAATTTTACCTTTTAATATATATTCTATATTTCTATATTTCATGTGTATATATATTTTCTAATATGTATTTTTTTAATTTATATTCTTTATTATGTAAAACATTATTTTTTAATATTTTATTTTAGAATTTAGACTAATCTAATTTTTCAAAATGTTTCTTATGAACTAACT
>NW_017259291.1:933431-936278 GCF_001594045.1 Atta colombica | reverse complement strand
ATATTATATATATATATATATATATGTATAGATTAACAAGAACGCGATGCACGGATTTGAAAATAGCGAGAATCACACGAGTCACCTCTCTCACGCGAATGCCAAATTACACGTGTAAGAGATTACAACCAACGGTATATAACGACATGTGTACATAGATAGCGGCGTTGATAGAATTTGTACAGAACAATTAATTGTCTACTCTAAGTCTACGGATTATTGTAAAGTAACAATAAGATAAATAATCTTACGCGGCTCCGAAATGAAGGAAGAGAGAATGTATTTTAACGAACGAGCTTCGCGTGCCCGAAGGCACTTCGCGATATATTGTTATATGTTTTGTCAGCCGAACGGGATGCCTTTATCTTGACAAAGTTATTGATTCATATTATCTTTCTCCCTCTCGAAAGTGAGAGAAATGGAGAGATCTACAATTGAAAATTGACATCAAACATCCATTCTCCAAGTGTTTCACGATAGGGCGCGCCGATTCACTGGCAAACTCATGATTTATTATTATACTGGAGTAAAAAAGGAAATGAAAAATAAATGCTAGGTCGTAAATATTTAATGTACGCAATTCACCAAAATGCCAGCCAGTAAAACCAGATCGCAGATCGCGTACTTGGGTTGTACAATAGTGCGAGAATATTTCTACGATTTTCCATTGATTTTATAATAAATCCACGAAAAATCGTTTTACATTTAACTAAGTATAATGTAATATAACGTGTTGGCCTAAGTATAAGAATACTAGTCAAACAATTCTTTGCATTTTCTCTAAAAAGATCTTTTTATCTTAAATACAATTATGCAATGCAAAGAAATTTATATTATATTTTATTGCGTATTATTCTTGATAAATTATTTTTATGCACATGATCTCATTTTGAAAAAAAAACATATATAGTATAGATACTCAGTTTGCGAGCTAAACACTTTCCATCATCTCGTTGAGCAAGACAGATAGAAAAAAAAACAGACGCTAGATAGTTAGTTACTGCTAATAAAATATCTATTCTTTTTTGCATCGTTTCAACGAGAGAGAAAAGTGTTTAGCTCGCGAGTTTTTTAACATCCTTATATATAATCTTTATATATAATCCTTATATATTGAAATTTTTATTTTAACATCAAAGTTAAAATTTTAAATTTCCAGAAAATAGTTCATTAATATACATTAATTTGTATGTATTTTTGTTATTATGACTTTTGATACATTTGATTGACACATTATGATTTATATCGGGAATTTTGTCTGAGAATGTTTACTGCTCTTCTAACAAACCGAACTACTTTTATATACCGTTTCAAAATAAATTGAATTCATGTTTAGCGATATAACACAGAAAAAGGCACTCGAACATTATATTGTTGATTATGTTATGTATAATTTATAAGATAAGCATAACCACGTTGAAGAAACCTCGTCAAAACAGATATGAAAGTCCGTACCTATTTAACTATCACAGAACCGATTAACGTTGAATGCGAACAAAATCAAGGCACAGCAATACACAATAATTATATAAAAAGCGTAGAGATGAGAAAAATTAATTTCTCAAACGATAAAAAAAGTACGATAAATGCCACACGTCTTTGTGTTCATGCAATTCTCACATTTGTAGAAATTGTGTTCACTGCGCATTTATACAATAGCTGGCTTTTCGTTTGAAAAGCATACTGATTTTACACAAACGTGCGATCTACGAAAGAAATATACGTGTTACATGTACATGTATTAGCCGCGTATATAAAAATATATATATAAGTCACAATAAATAGTCAATTGTTTCATATAAAGTCTAAATAAAGTAAAATGAAACACTAATTGTCCTTCTGTTTAGTTTCAGACTAGTTCTCATAGTGAGAAATTTTTTTAGATTATATGCTCAATTTTAAAAATTACAAAAAATAAAAAAGGTGACAAATTGAATAGCAAAGCAAGACAGAGAGATGGATCAAAATTGCAGTTGCTTTCAGTGTCGCATTAGTAGAAAAGGTAATTACTCTTTAATAATTACAATTATAATCTAATTATATAAATATTTGATTCAGTAAAAATATATAAACATATTTTTTTTAATTAATGTGCAATATTCTACATTATATACTAATATTTCTCGTTTTATTACGAATTTATTATGTATCAGTAACGTACAGCAATATCAAATGCAATGTATTATGTTAATGAAGTATTTAAGTAATGCAGTAATTTTGCTTGAAACAATTTTATTAGAAAGAAAACTAAAAAAATTTGAATTCACAGTTAATTAAATTAATACATATATATCATTAATACTTATATACACAAAATCTTTTTAAAAAAATATATTTAAATGTTATATTTGTCATTTGCTCGCTTTTTAATCTGGAATGGAACTGATTACGAGAAAGCACAAAATAAATATAGCATCATCAAATTAAATTAAGTATTATAATTAAAATCTGATTTTTTTTTAAATATTAAAATCTACAATACTCAAAATATTACTGTATAAAACTTATATATCAAATATGCATGCGTGTTCACGCGACATTCTATTTTTATCACAAAAAAAAAACACGAATATCACGAATATTTTCTATATTATTAATATATTAATTTGTGAAAAGATTTATTATGAAAAACTATGATATTATGAATATGACAATATCACACACATAATAAATATAGCTTCATTAAAAAAGAACATAATTTATTCACATGTAAGTATGAACGTAATCTACATACATAATGTGTGTAGCTACATATGTGTATATATTATATAGTAAAAATGTACGAGACAAATATTAAAAGTAACATATTTTAATTGGATATTATTTAAAGATTTTAACAAGTATACT
>NW_017259291.1:924228-933331 GCF_001594045.1 Atta colombica | reverse complement strand
ATTAATAACATATGGGGATGAAAAGTAATTGGCTCTAAGTAACATTGTTTCATTTTTCTAGATGATTGTAATATCTAATAAAATATATACAATTAGATTCGATATTACATTAAAAACAAATAAAATGTATATATTATTATATATTCACATATAGACACAAAAATCTCAAGTATTTTGAAAAGGAGTTAAATTTTAACTCCGTAATAACAGCGCTATGGCATACAATGTTCAATTAATGCATCTATATCATAATAATAGTAACACAACTTAATTAAAATTTATAATATATCAACTATCGCGCACGCGCGCATTTATACATTAACAATCAATAATCGGACAATATTTTAAAATTCGTCCACCAGAATCTAAAAATTCAAAAGATTTTTCCTATACATATTAGATAGAGTTCATTGATCCCTATTAATTACCATATTTTTGTTAATTATGTTGTTAATTATGTGAATATATCCTGATTATAATCACCTTCGTAACAATTGAACCAACAATCTGATATCCCAAATGCAAACTTTAATCTTTCAATTATGCATATATCTTCTAACCGCATATTTATATATCTTCATTAACAATTTAACAATCTAAATATTGCAGGATACAAATTTCAACGATTTTTATGAAATTAAAATTTGAGCGTTTTATTTATTATTACGAAAAATTAGATATGTATTTTCACTAAATATATATTTTTTAATAATTCTATGTGTTTCATCACATCTGTACACAAAGTAAGAAAATAATTATTAGTGCAATCGTAAAGAACGTGATTCTAACAAAAAAGGAATTATTCTGAACTAAAATAAAAATCTAACTATATATAATTAAACATATAATACAAAAAATCTGTACAATTTTAGAAATATATTTCTAGTTTTTAAAACTCTTTATTACCTATCAAAAAAAAATTCGCAACACAACCATGGCTTGAATAATGCAAAATATAAAATTTATAACTGTAAAGACAGTACCATAATCTATATTTAATATATCCATTTGGATACATATAAATATTAAAATAACAAAAACTAAAACGTAATATAATCACATAAAAACAAAAATATTCTATAAGTCATTAGAATATTACAATGTTTTAGTAATTGGAAGTTTTAAGTAGTTTATCTGTTCTAATATATCAATAGATACGGTTAATTTCTCTATATATGCATAACAATATTCACACATCGATAGACAATGCAATTTACGGTATTCAAGTTCCTTAATGACTGACCAATAAATTGGACCAAGAGACTTTACAGTAAAAGGATAATTATCTTAATGCCCTAAGCGTATTTTACTTTCATTAAAATTAGGAACAAAACCGTAAAAATGCCTCAGGTTACCCATCATTGGTATGTTCTCATTTTTAAATGCCAGTTAAGAACACACGAATATCTTTACGTATGTACTGTCTTGGAGTATCAAACTGAGATTCGTCCAGAAAAAAAGAAAACTATAAAACATATGTCTTAAATTTACGTGGGTATATTATGCAATATTGCAGAAGCAGAATTCAGAAGGCCTAACCGTTGCTTCTGCTTTCGTTGCTCCGTCATCTATTAGGAAGAAAGAAAATTATATGATATATATATATATATATATATATATTTAATATTTGATTGCTCCATCTCTTAGATATTTTTGTTAATCTTTGAAGTAATTTGAAGAATTAGTGATTATTACCTGATCACGAAGCTCCGTAAGTTGTTGGGACAGACATCTAACTAACATCTGTGTAGATTCTAATTGTGACTGCAGACTCCTTAATTCCACTTGTTCTCCTTCACCTTCGTCCGCCGCTAATGACTTGGCTCGCAATCTCGGGAACCATTCCAGATTCCGATCCTGTGAAAGTACATAGAGCTTAAAGGTACAAGCATCGCCCAAGTTTTTCAAGCTCTATGAACTATTACCTTAACCATGGCGTAAACGTACGACTCTGGACCCGTGAATTCTGTCGGGTCCTTTACTTTCACCAAGACAATGAAATAGAGATAATGCCACATGTTATGTTCGTGTTTTATGTGTTCCTCAAAGGAAACTATTTTGTTATCGAAAGCTGATCTGTTTAAGCCTACATAACAAAAAAAAAATAATTCAATATAAGATCGTAAAATATATTATATCTTACAAATATGTGAAAGTTATAAAATCAATAAATAATTACCACAAATAAAACAGGTATTTTTCAAAATTAATTCTTTCTGTTGTTTCTCCGATCTAAGATCCGCAAATGTATCAATAATCACACCAAAGATGAGATTCAGAACGATAATTATCACAATGAAGAAAAATAGTAAATCATATACAACTCTTGCAACAAATAAAGGTTCCTGGAATATAACATAAATTTTTATAAAGTAAGTTTATCATTATTGATATTTCGTGTCATATCTTTGTACTTACAACGCTAGAAGGTGCTCGCAGAATATCTCCTATTCCACCACCATTCCTCAATCCTTGATTTAATGTGGTAACGATGCACATGACGAGTGAGTCACATGTTCGTTCTTTTAACTCTCCGCCAACATTAACTATTTCAGGTTTATTCTCTCGTACATTTGCTGAATTATTAATTTATTTTAATACATTTTCACATCAAATAAAAAAATTATATGTTATTGCTCTATATATATATATATATCTACCTTCGCTAGCATAACGTGATATAGTCTCCGTAGCGTCACAGTTTTCTTTGCTGCCAGCGCTGCAAGTATTTGCAATTTTCTGCTCAATGGAAGCTATGAAGAAAATAATTTTTGAATGAATGTATGTTAAAAAAATGAAAATCTATATGTAAAACTAGTAGGAGATTGAACTTACATATAATCTCCTCATCTACAGGAACAAGGAAGTCGTCCTTGAAAAACATAAAACCAATAATGGAAAACATATAAACTAAAATCAAGGCGAGCACAGCCGTGAGTATAATAGATCTTCCATTTCGAGTTACAGATTTTATTACATTGAGCAAAGTCTCCTCGCGATAGACTACATCGAAGAGCTGAAAAGAATAACAATATTATAATTCTGCAATATAATCCTTCATATTGTGAAAAGAATACAAATTAGTCACTTTGTTACTTACTAAAACTGAATAGAAAAATGGATGCATAAAAAGTCCCAGAACACAAAATGTTATATATGACATATGGTACAAAAGTTCAATATTTGTTATTATTTGCTCTACGCTTCTAGTCAGGGTACCCTGATTGCCTATAATACTTATAAGATGTATAACTTTTAATGTAATCTGAAACATATAATTATGATGCATTCAGCAATCAGTAAAGATAATCTTACACAAACATATTTGAATTTTATGTTTTTACCGTAACAAAACCGAGCAGCCACAATGTTGGTTCTGGACCTACGGAAAAAATCAATCGCAATATCGTTGACGCAACAAATGTACGTATACCGGATTCTCTTGGCAACGTAATAATGATAGCAGCAGATGCAAGCATGACTGTCCAAATTAAAGCTGATAAATGATAACTGAGTTCTAAACAGAATAAAAACAGATATCATTTATTATTTCTTAAGATATAGTATCCAAGAGATTTGAACCTCGTTAATTATAAAACTTACTAGGCACAGAATCTACAAACGGATAGAAAAACGCTACAATAAGATTTATAAGAACGGCGCAATTAAATAAAATGTTACTCCATAGCGACATATAACTGCTCATCCAGAACAACAATGGTTGACCTATTAAAAATAAAAATTTATATTATATAATGTTATATAATTTTTATATTATATTATATAATACAAAATCATATAATATTTCAATTTATTTATAATTAAGCGTACCCCTAAGCTTCTTTTGCCACTTCATTTCATTAAACATGTCTTCCGTTCTCTCGAAAAAATCGGAAACTTTTGATCCTTGATCATCTCGCTCTGTAGTGTTCAGCACTCTTATTTTTGTATCCATAGTTATAAGTTCACAAATTTCCGGTATCGGAAAGACAATTTGTTCAAGTGTTCTATCATGTCTTACAATCTGAAATATAAAAATATTGACATATTACTTTTCAAAACAAATTCTATCTTTATTTATTTATACAGAAATCATAGCACCTCTATTTGAGCTGTATGAGACGCATAATATTCTAGTGCTTTATTAATTTTTGGATCCGCATTATTCTGTTCTGATGGCTTCAACATCACTGCTAATTCTTTGTTGTGTTGCGCTAATTGATGACACAAAATATAGATATTATGCCCAACCTGCAATAAAAAAGTACATGGAATAGATTAAATTTACTCTTGTTTATCATAAAATATTTTGTTTCTTACTTCTTTGGGCGATACTCCTTCTTCTGCATTCGTCGAAGAATCGTCGATATCGCTAAAGTCATCTAATGATTCTTGATGAAAAGCCTTGCATGCTACATCTACAAGCTGTTTCGGATTCATGTTGTACATAATTCTTTCAGCGTTTTCACTATCACCTCTGCTTTCCATAATCGCTAACAATAATTTACTGGCATTATTCTTTAATTCCAGTACCAAATCCATTCTAGTCTTTCCCAAAGGATTGATATCATTCAGTATCAATGCCGTTATTATATCTAAACCATTGGACTCGTGTGTGGCGATGCAATTTTGATTATCATGACATGGCCCTTGACAGTATTCCGTCAACGTTTCTAAAGTTTGATTGATCAATGCTACATTATATTCATTAATATAGAGACCAAGAAGGCCTAATCCACCGGTAGTAGAGCCACAAATGCAATCCAAAAACATGAGCGTTTCCGACACAAGGTTGAAGTTCGTTTTATTATTTTGATTTCTTAGGAAATTCTATGAAAGGACGAAGAAATTTATTAATATCACGAAATGTGTCATAACAAAAATATGAATTCTGGTCAAATAATAGCACCTGCAATTCTCTATTGTGATTCTCACAGAGTAACTGCAAGAAACGCAGAATTGGTTGCATCACCAAAACTTTAGGACTCAATTGACCCTCTTCCTTCTCGCCACCAGACGAATTGCCACTTTTATTTCTGTCTGACTTTTCGCTTAAATCATCTAACGTATTTGCTGTATCTTCGCCAGGTGCAAGACCATTGCGCATGTTTGCATATGCCTGTGCATTAGACGCCGCGACTTGATTCAATTCCTCGTGCAGCTCATCGGTTATTACCATTCCATTAGGCTTTCCTGCATATGTATGGTAAACGCTTAATGAATTTATTATGTATAGAATTGTTTAGACTCTATATATACAGAAATATATAAAAAAGCACCAATTAAATAGAGAATTATAGCTTGGTATATTACTACTATTTAATGGTATATTACTAGTATTTATTTTATTTTACCTGATCCACGTTTTCGCGATAATTTGTCAACCTCTTTGCCCTCCTTATCCTCATGTGCTTTCGCTGCCATATCAGATGTATTTACCGTCACGGTAGATTTAATCTCTTGCTGAGAATCTTTCATTTTATCGTAAAATACCTGTGTAAAAAATAATAATGTAAATGTTTATACACGCACATTATAAAATTGTGAGACTAACGTACCTTGAAGAATGATTGACTTAAATCGGCACCCATTAATTTATTAAATATACTCCTTTGTATAATAGGATTTCCACCTTCCAAGAGCGCGATACCTAATTCCACGACTTCTACAAATATGCTCGGAGAGTGTACACTCTTAATTACCAATTCTACCACTAAATCTGAAGCACCTTCACGATCAAGATGAGTTTGCACATCATGCAATGTTCTACCAGCTCGGCTTAATATCTTTGCTATAAATATAGCAATTCTTTTGCTATTAGACATCCAAATAATAAAATCTAGTATATAAATAGTATCTTATGACTTACCTCCTGGACCATGAGTAATAGTCGCGCTACGGGATACTCCAATATCAACATTCTCCGGATTTTGTATAAAACTTTTGCCAAAATAACGCGTCAAAAGATTATTTCTTAATGCGTCTCCCTACGGAAAAAAAGAAGTATTTAACGTCAACATTTTATTACACGTTTGAAATCAGAATGATGTACCAATACATAGTGCACAACATTAATAAAAAAAAAAGAAATCTAGAATACAGATATATTCCTTTTCATATATTCAACAAATAGTTTTATATCACAAATAATATTTATGCACAGATTTGAATCATATATTTACAAAATCGGTGCTTTATGTGCTTATAGGTGTGAGAAATACCTTGTGCAATTTAGGATGCGTGTAGGAAAAAATTTCATTATATCATTGACATAAAATTTTTAACTTGAGACAAAATAAAGTGCAATATGAGAGAAAAAGGTAAACGTCAATGTAAACAACATTCACATATTTGTACATTTACAATTGGTGAAGATTTATATGAAAATTGAAGACTTCAGAGAATAAGTAATTAAATTGATGTAAAGGTGTAAGATTGTATTCACATACATAAAAGTGTAATCTTGAGGTAAAGCACATAAGAGTGAATAATAGCAACACACATATTTTGGATTTGCATACAATGATATTTTAATATATCAATGTATATGCTCAAACTGTGTTAATTGTAAATAATTGTGAGTATAAATATTCAACTATCTATAAATAATACATCCATGTCATTGGAATAAGGAATTAACAAAACAATAAAATTCACATAAAATCATTTCACATTCACAGTATATGTGACTCCCTTTCAAGTGACTAAAAGTATTAATAATTAAAGTGGCTAAAAGTATTAATAATTAAAATATGTAATATGTGTATTATAATTATTAGTGTAATTGTTAAAATATATATATAATCTATTAATCATTGTATTGGTACATCTTACTACATAATTTATGTACATTTACATATCTATCTATAAAACTATATTTTATATATATCTATATGTTTGTATATAATAATATTGAGATATATATTTTTTTGTATTAAACAAATCTCTAGAAATAATATTCCTAAAGATGTAGCTTGTAAAAGTCTTTAATACACGGTAAATGTATTGCAGAAAATTATATATTGTAAAATTATATATTGTAAACACATTGTTAATACATACTTTTATTAATTATTTGTTACTGTTGCACCGTGAATCAAAATTACTTTTACATATAAGAGCATACAATCCTTATATCATGTACTTATATAATATATAAATATAATATTAATATATCAATATCATATGTATTTTTTCAAAATGTAATACTCTACATGGAGACATAGAGATGATTTATTTAATGTAAAATATTGCAAACGAAATAAAATAATAATAAGAAATGAATAAATATAATAAGAAACAAAGATAAATTAAAACATGCATAAATCAAGCGTCATGCATAAAAAATCTACACAACGTACATTATGTTCTCTACTTTACGGAATTTTACCACACCATATTCTCTACTTTATGGAATTTTACCACATCATATTCTCTACTTTACGGAATTTACCACACGATTTACGACTCGATGTGTATATATAACATATAATGGACAATCACTTAGTCAACAACTTAATCACACAATTAATCAACTACAGTTAGCAACATATTTATTATTATCGTTAGCTTTTAAAATGGAAAGTAAATTATGATTTGTTATGATTTCCAGATCAGAGAGAAGTTTAGAATGAATTAAATAGATTCTTCTTCTTTTCTGATGATATATCCTAGGTGGGTTTCTTTGCTTTTGACAATGCAACAGCATGTAATGTCGTAGTGGTGTTAGAAGTATCGTTCGCGCGTCCTAAATTACATCACGCAATCACCGATCTCTTTTCAGCATAATGTGTTCGGCATAAAATTTCGTTTCATATACGTTGTGCCCATATTTCTTTCTATCTACTTTAATTTTTACCGGCTCTTGCTGAATAATTTGTCGATTCTCAGACTGATCATTGGAACCTGTTCCAACTTGTGACTCGCTCTGCGTTTCTGACTCCGTCTGTTCCGAGATACCTTCGTTCTTCGTTCGCAGCATGAAAACATCTTTACCTACAGATCTATTCTACGAGACCTACTCACCCGTCGTTAAGACTTTGTGGCGTATTGAGAAATCTTATTAACTTTTACATTATTCTCGTAATTATGCAGCAAGCCAAATAAATATTTAATCGCGTATTAATTCGTCTAATGTGCTGTGAGCGATCGATCGAGCATTCAGCTATATCATGATAAAATACGCCGTAAATTTACGTCAGATAATTAGCATAAAACATGAAATTTTTTTATTAAATATTTGAATCACTTTTCGCAAAGACAATGTATTTATCTTACAACACATTCAATGATATTCTTATATTTTCTATGCTATTACCATAAACCTATTTAAATAAGCTGAATGCCCTTTTCCGCGATGCTGTGTTATATATCTTCCTCAATATGATAAATGATTCATATAATTTCATGCAAAATATAATTCCATGACACTCACTTTTTCTCCATATTCAGGATCGATAGCCATCATTTCCCTGAGTGTCCTTAAAACTTTAACGCACAATTTTTCTTCTTTTTCTTCTAACAATTTCTCAGTGTGTTTGATTAGCCTGTAAAGAAATAATGTGTAAATATAATGATGTTGCATGTAATGCAATTAATATATTGCAAATAAAAAAATCTACCTTTTAATAAAACCACCATTTTCACATCTCTTTCTGGCATCAGTTGCTGCAGGAAACAGCAATTCAGGTCGATAGAGAATATCCACTAACAAAGACAATTCGGACTGCACCAAAGGTTTCAATTGTTCCTCTAACAGAGATACTATGTCCTGTAGACCTTCTATGATACTCCGATCTAAACGCATAAGCTAAATAAAAATAAATAGTATTAATAAATAAATTGATTATAGCCAATTAATCAAGTTATTTCATATAGGCAAGAGTTTTCGTACAATCTACGCTACAATAAATTAATTTATAGTTCAAAAGTTTAAATGCATTTCACAATACAAAACATCTATTCTCATACATAGTAATGTAAGTATTTAAATATATAAGATTTAATATTTAATACTTTACTGTATTAAGATTTTATCATTAACATGTAGTCAAATCATTAAATATCGAATTTAATTGAAACTAAGCTAATTTTATTTTGTTGT
>NW_017259291.1:923897-924128 GCF_001594045.1 Atta colombica | reverse complement strand
TATATATATATATATATATATATATATACATATGCATATGTGTATGCATGTGTATATGTGTAGCTATAGCTAATTAACATCTTTAGTGAAACAGACGAAGCTCATGTGATCTATATGTAACAGTGTACTAATTTTAGCAAACGCACTACGTAGCATCACTAAACTAATCAAGTGCTATGCTTCCATGTGACCTTTACCTCGTTGCTAGAGCCTTCCACACAATGTAGGTCA
>NW_017259291.1:921346-923797 GCF_001594045.1 Atta colombica | reverse complement strand
ATATATATATATATATATACCTGACTTTGACTACGTTCGATTTTTGGTTGTTTAGCAGCTTGCAACCATTTACTAGTTTGTCTGCTGAGCATAGCTGCTTTGTTGAACATATTAGCGACTTGGCTTTCCAGATCAGTCGGTATAGCAATACCTCTTCCTTTAGCTGAAAAATAGTAAAAGGTAACGTTATGTTATCAAAATTTACATAAAAATAAACATTATTTTCGAATTAGTATTTTGAATTTTTTTATAAGTCTAAAAGATACTTACCTACATCTGATAGAGTTCGTATACAATTTTCAACGTTGAATCTTTGTCCAGCATTTAACCATGCACATTGTGATACATTAAAAGCTGCATGAAGTAACTGGACAAATATAGGTTGCCTTGTCTGTTTCATGAAAAAATAAATACAAAAATCAATTAAATATATCCATATTATAAAATTTTTTAAATGTATAATTGCTTAAAAAAAGCTTCTTAAATATTTTAAATTAATAAATATAGAGAAAAATAACATTAAACTGTATTATATTAAATTACATTTTCATAGAGGAAAATAATTTTAAGCTGTATCATGTTAAAAAATTCATTTAGAAAGTATCTTTTTAGGAAACATTTTTCAAAATTTTTATATTATAATCTTATTATTTATATATTATATATATTTAATAATTTGCAAATTTAAATCATATCGTACGTCTAGCTTATATTTTTTTTATTATTTATTTATATAACACACACAATTAAATTCTACCATTATATTAAAATGTCATCTTGCATAAAGTGTAACACACTCATTGCCAAGCAATTAGAATTATTATACACATGCCATATGAATTGTGCAAACTTTTCCATATAATTAGAACAATTTAGGAAATACATAGAAATAGAACAAGAAAAAATATTTCGAGGACAATAGAAGATACAATAATCAT
Source organism: Atta colombica (assembly GCF_001594045.1). NCBI lineage: Eukaryota > Metazoa > Arthropoda > Insecta > Hymenoptera > Formicidae > Atta > Atta colombica. The sequence continues at coordinate 922,859 of NW_017259291.1, read as the reverse complement.
AGTTAGCACCAGCAGATGATTTATAAAAGTGGGTACATTCAGTGACAATGAATGTGTTAATTATGCAGAGACGTATACAGGCGTAAAGAAGAAAATGCAGTTTGTATTTACAACACATCAGTGCTCTATGTTGCTAAAACATTTCTAGTATAATCTGCGCGCGCACGGTCATAATAGATGTGATCTACAAATATAGCCTAGAATTCTTTATGCCCCTTAAAAGATTAAATATTTATTATATACAAGTGTGAGAAATTTTCTCTTCATTTCATAAAATATTTTAACCATTATCTCTGATATTGCAGACATATAGAAAATACCATATTGTATTCATCAGACATTAAGAAAAGATTCTAACACTCGATACTCACATAGCCAGAAAGATTATTATCTGTATTCCGATCACATTCCTTGATGTTCCAATATAGTCTAGCCTCGTGCAGATGTTTCTATTAGTAAACCAACCCACCACCATATAGATGGATAGTACCCAATAAACCAATGTTGTTGATTCAAAGAAGACCAGGTGTTGCATGCCAAAAACACAGAACATGCCACTGATGCTTTCAGCAATGACCAAGCACACATCATACAATATATAATTAGTATAATTAATACTTGTATTGCATTGTATTATTATCTACTGCTCAAGATAAAAATTGTAGCACTTAATAATTAGATAGAATTTATAATACGTATATAAGAGTTTAATTGAAAATATATATTCTATAAAAAAATATATTTTGAAAAACAATTTTGCTCTTTCTCTTTCCATATATATGTGTGTATGTGTGTATGTGTGACATGTACTTGGTTAATAAATGAACTTAATTTATAATGTGTTTGCATGCAAAGCAAGAGATTATTAAATAAAATATATGTTGATGTATTTTTTGTGTATACTTTGTAATTAGAATGTTTACTGTCTTGTGCCATTTTGTTTCATTACTTCCTTTAAGCAAAACAAAAATTATGGTAATTATATGAATAGCTTTTGATATAAAATTATTTCATTTTTAAATTTCATTAAATATTATGAAATATTATATATCGACTTAATTTTTGTATTATTCTGTATTTATATAGATGTACACAATTAAAAAATATAAGCTTTACCAAAATTTCCAATCTTACCTTTTCTTTCTTCAATTCTTTTAATAAAATTTAATTTTATAATGAAACACAATAAATGTGAAAAGAGAGCTTTCAGATAAATAAAAATCTGAATAATTATATATTTTAATAATTATAATCAAAATTTAAAATTAGCAAATATTCAATATTATCTAAATATGTATACATAATCAAAATATACTAACTGTAAGCAAACCTTTGTCAGATGAATATTTATCTTCTGTATTAAAAGAATTGTGATATAATTTGAACAAGTAGATTTGAACAAATCCATTTTTATAAATGAAATTGTGCAACAGAATTTCCATCAAGAAAATAAGGTGCAAAAACTTATTATCTATTCTGAATATTTAATTTAAAAAGCGTGAACTCTAAATTT
>NW_017259291.1:918062-921246 GCF_001594045.1 Atta colombica | reverse complement strand
TATATATATATATATGAATGTGTGTGTGTGTGTGTGTGTGTGTATACACACACACACACACACGCGCGCGCGCGCGCGCGCGCGCCATTAAAGATTAATATTTTTTTCTGTAATACAAATGAAGATGTTACCTGTACAGTGGTGCTTTGATCAGAAAATGGACTGCTGAAAAATGTGGATATGATGTTCATTAAACAACTTGTCACATAAGTCTCCAAGGCTGTATCCGCGTGTTGTCGATCATGAGTAGATGTGGCAATTAAGCCCATATCAACAATAAAAGATTTTTCGAACAAAGACCACATATGATTTGATGTATAAATTTCCTTCATTTCGACTTCTGTGTCAATGTAACAGTGGTTGAGAAAATTGATGTATGCTTCTTTTACCTATTTATAAATGTTATATATGATGTCAGTAATATTTACTTTAATCAGATGAGTGTATTAAATTCGATAAAAGATTCACCTCTGGTATACAATCTGGATGTGACACCACAGCAACGATATCATCTAACGGTAAGAGACTATGACATTTAATTTCTGTATTGACATTTTTGCCCATTGTGCAACAAGCTAGAAGTTTTACCAACTCTACATGATATCTAAAACATAATAAATATATATTTTATGTTTGAGACTCTCAAATATTCAAATCGATACAAAACAGAACATCGTACAATACATGACATATATAATTAAATAATTTTCATTTTAAAAATGTTAAAGCAACTCACTGAAGAGGACTGCTCTCATCCATTCGATGTCTTTCAGATCGCATCATTTCCACAAAATGATTAAACGAGGCTCTATCATTATAAAACACTAAAACATCTTCTCCCGCTTGAACTAACTATAATCAAAATAAAGCTGGAAAAATATTCCAAAAAGCTATATACACATGTAATGGCATCTTACCTCCTGCATCACCATCTCTTGACATTTTCTAATAAATTGATTCTCAGCTTTTACTATAGTTTGCAAAAACTTCAAATATTGCACATGTTTTCCATGCGTTTCTATGCAATGTACGAAATGCTGTATGACTTTTGCACCGACTTCATTGCAAAGAACGGAGTTATCTTGAAAAATACTACATATTGTCTGCGCTTCTCTTATACCGGGATTCAAGAATAAATCCAGCTGCTTGTGTAGAAGAACTTGATTTTGTTGATTAGATAGACAAAAGTTTTGCAAGAAATCGTGCGCCAAACGCATTAATTCGTTCATTCTGACATCTTCTTTGGTGTCGTATGGAACCTGTAATAAATCCAAAACGACAGTATGCACTCCAACATTGCGCAGAAGTCTCTGCTCATGTTTGCGTGCCTTTACTTGGCCGCCTGGCAGATTTTGAATACACAATTTATTCATTCTCATTAATATCTGCTGAATTTTTTTATATTCTTCTGTTTGATCGGAATGTAACGGTGGGCCGATATCCAAATCAATAGCAGACCCTATAAAAAAATAATTATTTATTCACTTTTCATAAAAAAAGATGTATAAAGTAATAATTATTAAAACCTTGTTTATCTAATGCAGATAACAGAGGTATTTTACGAGGAGCTGTGGCTTCATCTTCTTCTTCTTTACTTTTCTTCTTCTTATTTCCATGTTCTTCTGTTGCCTTGGATTTATATACCCAAAGCTCAGATTTCTCGACAGACTGGCGCAAGATGTCTAAATCTGCTTTTATTTGTTTGTATGATTCTACGTCGCTATCCGAAACTAAAAGCTGCACCTGTTAACCGCGTGTTTGTATTATTAAATAATTTTTTTTCACCATCTTCAATATTTAAAGAAAGTCCAACCTGTTTAAATGCTTGTAAAACTTCTTGTCTTTGGCTAAAGTGCCTAAATAATAAATGTAAGGCTCCAGAAACTAATGGAGGATAATCGTGCATAGCTAGATGTAATAGAACGCGTAAAAATGTTCTGCCTCCTTGGCCATCTAAATCCAGCGCTGCGCATTCCTCACTAAAAAAAAATTATTTTTCTGTAAGGTACAATCTTCATACATTGCATCCAAAAATATATTACCTGCTCCCAAATATTCCTTCTGCCTGTGCACTAATTGAATCTAAATCAATAGCTTTTTGCCCTAGAGTCACATCTCCAGTCTTCTCTGCAGCAGTTAATGCTGTCTCATCGAATTCTCGTTTAAATATACTCAAAAGACAAGAGATTCTGTAATCTAATCTAACATCCAGAATAAACTGCAAAATTTCGATTATCTTGAGTTTCGTGTCCATCACTAAGGGATATTCCTTCTTCATTAATGGCTTTGGTCTTGGAGAAGAGCTAGCTAACACTTGACCGGCTGGTCCTAATGTTAAATTTGTCATCACAGCACCCATATCGCCAATACATCTAAGAATACCTCCTTCAGCTATTTAAAAACATAAAAATAAAAGTTTATATTAAGCCAATAAATAACAAAATAATTGTATAATATTACATATGTATATAATATTATTGTACATATTTACATATATCATATAGTAAAAAATTACAGTGCAGAAAAATTTAATTTGTGTTAAAAAATAAAAACTAGTATATAAAATAATGACTCTTTTGTTACTTGTTATGGAAAAAGTACGAGAGATTAACTTCAAAAATAATGAAATAAAATAATATTTGTCTAATAATTAAGGATGTTTAGGTATCATAAATTGTTAATATAGGATATTTTTATATTCAATGTTTCTTGCAATATTTATTTCTAACAAGAGAATATTATTATAAAAATATTTAAGCCAAAGCTTTGTAAGAAGCTTTGTGAATTTACTTTGTACAATGTATAAGATTGCATGCTTAATCTTGTTAATATTCATTCCGCATAATAGTCTAATTAGTTTTTAACAAGCTTTCTAATAGGATATTACCTGCCTCCTCAGAATCCGTATCAGCTGTGATAAAATATTTACAAGAGTAAATTGATTAGTTTTAAACATATTTACCATTCTATATATATTATAAGTAATTTACCACACATAGTTGAGTAAACTTTATTATCAAAGATATTTTATATAAGCGAGAAGCACGGATTACATATAGTACTAATATATTACAGTACCATAAAAAAGAATATTATATACAAGTTTCTGAAAACGAAACTAGAATGTAAAAGCTGCTCATGATTGAAAGAATAGGAGGGAAAATTTATTATATCGGTGATACAC
>NW_017259291.1:888828-917962 GCF_001594045.1 Atta colombica | reverse complement strand
TATATATATATATATATAAATGAATCGATATGTCTTCACTACTAAATATTATTTATGGGGGGGTTTATTAAAAATTTGTGAATAAATAGTACAGAACATAATTTATAGATTAAGTATCATTAAATGGAAATAATAAAATTAAACTTACAATCAATATCTCCCGTAGGTATCTTCCCATCGGTGGATTCATTCTCTGACACACAATCCAGAATACTAAGTAATGTCTTTGTTAAACTTAATAGATCATTAAAACTATAGAATCCAAAATAAATTAGATCACGTGCTAATTTAACAACCTAGCGAAATACGTAAGAGCAAAATTAATGAATTAATTATAGCTTATTATATATTTAAGAGATAAGTAGAGGAAATAAGCATAGGAAAAAGTATATACCTCAAATGTAAGCTTATTTTGCTCTTGATCCCCAAAAGACCACATTTTCGCGACAACGTTACATAGATAATCCTCAACAAACATGATTGTTGAACTAAATTTAGTACGAACAGCCTCTTTATTTTGGTCCGGCATTTTATTCGTATCATAACTAGAATTATGAAAAAGAAAACAAAAATTTTGATTGCTGTTTTCTATTCAAATTTTTATTAAATTTTTTTACGTACTCGTTTATGCTCATTTTAGGCGGGATTTCGGACCAAAGACGAGCATACTTTACGGGAGTTACTTGTTCTTGCGGATCTCTATCTACGTGAAGATGTAACATTAATCGGCAAAATGATGCGCGTAATTCATATGGCACTGTTTCATCTTCCATACATCTACAAAAGACAATATAATAGAAATTGAAATTGTCGAATGTGATTTAAGAATAATCCTTACTTTAAAAATAAATGTACAACTTACTTAAGTATAAGATCAATGTCCAAATGTAATGACAGATTATTTAATGCTAAATACTGTCTATTCAGGCACATGTTACTAAAAAGATTTAATTGATGCCTGTAATAATCTAATATTGCTGCGTCTTGAACATTTCCCATTTTTGCTCCTCTTGATAACTCGCTCAAAGACATTGATTTCTGCATTAAACATCATATTAATTTGCATATTACTACCTTTTAATAAACTACATATTAAGCTTACTAACAGCTCCACTATTCCATTCTAATACAACTTCAAACTCCTCTATAACAGTGATTTTTGGTTCAGCGTTTTCTTGCTTCTCATCGATATCTTCAACTTCTACCTGGGTTTTCACCATTCTGAAGTAAATAAAATATATCAGAGAGAAATTAACATCGTTTGTATTGTTTAGTATACTTACTTTGTTCCTATCAAAATATCCTTGTTCTTTTCACTAAGTACGCTTTTACAAATTAATTCTTGTGTCACGGCTATTGCTTTCTTATTAGAGATACACAGATCCGATAGGTAATCCAAAAATCTCGATTGCCAGTTACGCATATTTTTTCTAACGAGACCCACAAATGTCTCTATTTCCGCAGCTGTTATGTGTTTTTCCAACAACTTTCTGTTGTTATGTAAAAGCGCGGTAATAGTATCTTCCGCTAGAATATCGTAGCCAATTTGTTTTTGCATAAATGCAAAATGTTTAGCAATGTATTCCTATATAAAAAAAAAATATAAAAATATTTTTTAAATAATATATATTTACAATATATTGTAATCATTCAGTCATTCATGCATTCAAATTTCTTGTATCAAAAGCTCACAATACCTGATTCTTTCTATAATCCTGTTGAGAAAGTCTGAGTATTCGGTAACACAGACGAAACATGTATTTGTATGGCGCGTGTCTCGGATCGTTAAGCTCTTCTATCCTAAGAAATGGTCCCTCACCTTCTACAGATTCCAAGAATGGAGCCTGCAATTAAAGAGTCGTGAAACGTTCTCACACTGATATCTCTACACTATCTATTTAAATCACTTTACACTATCTATTTAAATCAATATCTACTTAAAAGTTAAAATACCTGCAATATTTTGAACAACTGGCCAAGAATGTATTGTTCGCGCAATAATTTTTGACGGTCCCTCACAGGACCATCCTTTACATTTGTCACAACTAGTTCTAATGCTTCAGATTTATTCTGTTCATTTTCTGATCCAGCAATAAAGTACACAATGTCCTGCAGCAAGCTAGTAACAGCTCTTCGTTCATTGTGTGAGATCGTACCTTTTTCTAGTTTACTATTCATTGCCGTCAACACCTTGCAAGCATCATTTGCGAAATCTAAATCGCGTACTTCAACTGGTGACACAGATCTCAAAGCAAATGCTTCTTTATCCTCTTTACTAGTCGCGCAACCCACCTAAAGAGTAATTAAAATGTCCTAATTTAATTAATATTTCTTCGATTTATAAACTTCACTTATAATATAATATTGATGCTTAAATTATATATACAATGTAATCACTAGAATATGCTAGAATACCTTCGACATCACAGGCTTCTCATCATCCTTATCGATCGGTACACTTGTTGAATGAACCCAAGTATTTGTGCATATGTGATGTAATCTCACAAAGGACGATTGCGGAACCAAACTATCGCCCCGCGTTAAAGTTGTGGGATCTAATTCAAATAATGAGCTAATCTCATTGCTGTGCGGCACCGACACTAATCTATAGACCGGTCCAGGTGGATCTATTAAATCATACGTACAAACGATCGATCCTTAATTAACAAGCAGTAAGTATTTTTATATAGAATAAGTTATGATACATAATCGATCATTTTCTAAATATTTAAAATACTGGATGTTATACTCTAACATATTAATTTCAAAGTATCTATAAATATTATACCGCGCTTTCCCTTCACGGATTCCCGTGGTTCATCCGTGTCAACCTCAGCAGCGAGATATTGGCCAGTTGCTAGATGTTTAAATCTGAACAGTGAATTCCAGTGACCAGCACCACCTCTACACGGATCGTGTTGCACCACCTTCATTAACAAATAAAGAACATTTACTTATAAAAATAAGATATGTCAAAAACAATCAGTATAAACGCAATAAGAATTCGAATAATAAAATGTTTGCAAAAAGTTTTGAATATTGCATGTTAAGTAAAAAAACATCTTCATAGATAAATTTATGTAAATTAAATTTATCTATGAAGATGCTTTTTTACTTTTTAAATTAGCTCACCTCGACTTCCCACAAGGCTTTGCTGCTGGTAGCCGCGGTAGCGCTGGTTCTGCCTGTCGTCCTGAGAAACACATGTTGCTTCTTCTTGTATTCGTCCATAGTTAAAAACTTTTCTTGCTCAGCGTGAAACAGTCGCACTACGTCACCGCCTTTGAGGATCTCCTCCTGGTTCTCCCGATGCTCCATGAAGAGGGTCACCTTCCAGGAGGTGGATGAATTCACAACATTAACTTCTTTACAGCCAGGATTGTCGCTCAGCTCGTAATTGGCGGCTACATGAAGACCTTGACGACCCGCGTTTACTGGCTCCATGATCACCTTGTCGCCGACGACAACACTATCGCCGTCGCTACGCAGCTTGTAGAACGGCATTATGTAAAACCACGAACCCTCGTTTCCATTCGCATCCAAATAAACCCTCATCGCGTTCTTTTCTAGTAATGCCGGCAGCCTCTTGTTAACCGTCAGGAACTTGTTTGATTTGAGATGCAATAACTGTCACAGACAAGTCATAAATAATTATATTTGTACACTGGTAGAGGTAAAAGAACAAGATAACTTAATCCTTTGATATATCGCGTATTTATATTATTAGCGTCTCAAATTAATTGCGATCCGAATGCTTCAGCGCACAGTCACATGTGAGATAATTAAATTTAAAAAAAAATTAAGAATTATTAGGTGTACAACTTTGCTTCCGCCGTTTTTTTTCCGAAATTCGAGGCTTTATTGTAAAAAACTGGTTATACATTTATGATTCAAAGTATTGTCCATCGCTGGCCACTACTTTCTCCCATCTTTCGGGTAGCGTACGAATCCCGCGTCGAAAAAACTGGTCATCTTTTGAGGCTATCCACGAATCGATCCAATTTTTTACTTCTTCATAAGACCGGAAGTGCTGGTCAGCCAGGCCGTGTGCCATTGATCGAAACAAGTGATAGTCAGAGGGAGCAACGTCTGGAGAATACGGCGGGTGGGGTAGGACTTCCCATTTCAACGTTTCCAAGTATGTCTTGACCACTTTCGCAACATGGGGTCAAACATTGTCATGCTGCAAAATCACTTTATCGTATCTCTCGTTGTATTGCGGTTGTTTGTCTTTCAATGCTCGGCTCAAACGCATCAATTGCGTTCGATACCGATCGCCTGTGATTGTTTCAGTCGGTTTTGACAGTTCATAATACACTACGCCGAGCTGGTCCCACCAAATACAGAACATGACCTTGGACGTCAAAATCACTGTTCTTGAAGCGTTGAAATCACTCACGACACGTTCTTTCACTAATAGCGGTCTCACCATAAGTATTTGAGAGCATTCGATGAGCCTCAGCCGCAGATCTCTTCATATTGAAGCAAAAAATTAAAACCTCCCGCAAATGACGAGAATTTGGCTCGTAAACTGACATTTTCAATCGAAAATAACTTTATGATGCAGACACAAATCGACTAATGTTTCTATGGGCTTATGTTGACAGATGCCCAAGTTTATTGTATGACGTCTATGATCTATTTATTTCGACCACCACTTACCGCTAAAGCCATCTATAGGAAAACGGCGGAAGCAAAGTTGTACACCTAATATATTGTATAAAAATAAAGAATATGTATTGTATTCATATTCACATTTAACTTTGACTGATTATTGACATTCTCTATCATATTTATGTTAATTCTTTGAGTTAAATAATATTTTATTTTTAACTTCCATGTATGTCAAAATATACATCAATCCATTTCTGCAATTAAATTTTTAGTTACAAGGTAAACAACATATGTGCCCAATAAATTAAATTTAATCAAGTACATTTCTTGAATTAAATTGTTTAACTCCATTACAATTAATTAAGTTAATGACATTGAGTAAGAGCAGTAATCTAGACAAATAAAAATAACTAATTACAATTAAAAATAACTAAAACTGAGTATAATTTGACACATATATAATTTGATGTATTATAAATTTAACAGTTTTCTATGTTCGACGCGTGTAAATATAATATAAATTTATTTATAAACGCACGCAGCGCAATATCGATAAAGTTAATCTGTATACTAATTGCTTATTCGTATATTTGCGTTTACAATATTCGCGGTGAGCAATTGGAACAAAATTGTATTTTGTTATGATAAATCATTTTGCAAGTTAAAAGGATATAATAAGTAGATAATTTTGCAATGTACAATACAACGTATAACGTATAATCGAGATAATATAAAATAAAGATGATTAATTAATTTATATGTAATACATCAACATGATACGCGAAAGATAAGAGAATCGATAATTCGATGAAGAATACATTATAGAAATTAATTGAACGTCTAATGGCGTCCTTTGCTACGATCGAAGATACAATCTATATACGTTTCAGGTACAATAATAACGTTCATTCCACGATGTTATCTCATCTGCCGATGATCAAAGTGCTATCTTTTCATACTTTTTAACAACAATCTGTTACAACGTGAAACAGAAACTTAATTATTTGTAAATTCAATAATAAGAAATAAGTAATAGCCATAACGGTCAAAGAGAGTTAGATCTTTAATGCTTAAATAATTCAATCTGAATTACTATATATACTATTGGGTTGTCCGGAAAGTTCGTGCCGATATTGAAGAAAAATTGAAACGCAGAAAATTTAAATTTTACATTACGTATGCATTTATTAAATTATATAGGTTAGTCGGCACGAAATTTCCGGACAACCCAATAGTATATATAGTAATTCAGATTGAATTATTTAAGCATTAAAGATCTAAACTCTCTTTGACCGTTACAGCTTTTCGGACAACCCAATATATATATTTGCATATATACTATATTTATAGTCATTCAAACTTTGCCTCGAATTGTTTTTCTGATCTTATAAACGCATTGTGTATAAATTACTGTAGTAATTATTGTAGTAATATCGCGAATTAAATTGATAAGCAATTTTAATAACTTGATGTTCAATCAGGCATCATATTAAGATGTTAATTATTTGTTACAGACTTAGTTTCGCCATTTAATGTCACTTCTATTTTCTGACATGGCAACAATATCGCGGAGAAAGAAAATCTCGTTAATTAACAAATACTTATACAAGGCAGATAACTACGTCAATACGATGGATGTACCAAACAGTTTTTATGATCGCTTTGCGAAAAAAGAAGGTGTTAAGAGGAAAGCCGCTCCCCTAACGATATTGATAAATCTATTATTATTCATATATATAGCTACTTTACGTTATAAGAATATGCGGTCAAGCATAAAGCGCTCAAGATATGCATTAATAAAATAATGTCACTCACAAGGGATTTTTTTCTAGCAAAAAAAGATTTATTTTCTTACCTGTATGACATTACCGTAAGAAACCACCGTACCCAGCAGTTTCTTGTTTTCAGTCTCATTTTGCTTTTTCTCAATTTCAGCCGCATGCTGAGAAAAAGATAAATCCTATTAAATAGCAATCGAGGAAAATAATAACAACTTCCATTAAATAATCAGTAAACAGATCTCAATATAAGAATGATTGAATATATCTAAGTATTCTGTATAGTGTTCATATTATTATGCATCTAGTTACTCTTCAGAGCAATGCGTGTTAACAAATATATTATATCCATTTCCAGTTTTAGAATATGTAAGAAAAATATGTCTATAAGTGAGTTTCCTGTAACCTCTTTAATTAAAAATATGAATTAATTAAACAATTTTATGCATCTTCCGCAACTTACGTGAAGTCTTTTCAGCAAGATAGCATCTGTGCCCGAACTCGCACTTTGTTTTGCTGCCTTCCAGAATTGCTTTTGAGCAGAGTACCGATTCATGGGACATATTTTGAAGAGGCAATCTAAAAAAAAAAAAATCAATACATTTCCTTATTACTCGAGTTTATTTTACGGAGGTATCAAATGTATAACCTCTTCAAAAAAATTATGGGAATTGAAAATTTATACTTTCCGTATAAAAATGAATGTTATACATATAAATGTATAAAACAGTTCAACAAAGTCAACATTTAATAATATATATTTAACAATACAATTTTATAATTTAAATGAAAATTTTCTCATTTTATTTTAATCTATTTTTTATTGGAACAATTTTTTATCTAAAAAAAAGATTCTAAATTGCTAGCAAACTTTTATATCATTTTCAAATAGAGTATAGAAAAATTTGTAATTTCTTTATTTTATTACACATTTTTAATATCATCTGCTTAAATTTTCGCGAAATAAATTGTTTAAAAAAATTAGATATCAAAAAAGTAGCCATTAATAATTAAAAAGAAAACAAAATCGATCAAAAAGCAAAGACAAAAACATCTAAAAAATATGAATTACCTCTGAATTTCTTCGGTGGATTCGACAAGTCTCCAGCTTCGGGACATACTACACACCTGTCATCGACCAACCTGAAAATAATATATACTGTCGAACTAAGAAATATATATATATATATATATATATATACGTGCAATATAATATATTAACCATTTTCAAACAGTAAATAAATAATTTCGTAAAATCGCTCGTACCAAAGAATAAAGTAAACATGTCTATCTTCTTTCGAAAAATAAAAACTATTATTAGTATACGAGTGTACATATCATAAAATAGAAAATATATTCTTTGAATATTTATTAACTTTGCTCGTTTTCTTTTATTGCAGTGACTAGTCTAATCATATCACACTAGCATATTACATATCACGTAACACTGATAATGAAGCTCCAGCGTGAAGCGGACATAATATAGCCACACCTCCGATTTTGCAGCTATGCAATATCGACTTAGCGGTCGAGTCATCGTTAATAAATGTGGTTCAGGTGGAGCGAAATAGCGACATATAGATCGATATTGAGGCAGATTCTGGCTTGTTTTGCGCCTGGCAGCTTTAAAGCATTGCGTAAAAATAGAAGAGAGAGAGAGAAAGAGAGAAAGGCTTTTATACCGTACGTAATCATGCGCGAAGAATTACCATAAAAACAATGTTTATGTTGCTATAAAAAATGTAGACACCTAAAAATAAATTTTAAAAAATCCACGTGTATTTTTTTATACGCTTTCTATTTTTATCTGTCACAATCGTAAAATTTCATGATCACAATTATTGCGTAAAAACTAAGCACATCAGAATCATCATTGTTGGCAAATTCTGCAATTTTTTATATTGTACATTACATGTATTGCGTATACGATTTTGTGTAGCGGAAAAAAAAAGTTTACAATAGAAATGTCGAAGTAGAACGTGACGTCATTTTGCAGTGACAAAGGTGCGATCGTAACTCGACAGACACCAAACGAACTATTGATCCAACTATCTCGCATTAATAGGATGTAAAATGATCCTACATCTTGCATAATATAATCGCGCAAGAACTCAGGTGAATAATTAGAAACGTTGTCGGGTTAAGCATGCATTAAATTACACAGAAATGTAAAGTATATACAACGTCACCGAGAAATAACAGCATGAAAAGTGTAGCTTGCAACTATCACATGCTCGGATTGCGACTCAATCTCGAGTACAAATCGAGATATCATCGCTAGCTTATCTGGATTTATATAGAAGCTAATAATTAAGATAACGAGTTAATATCACGTCGATTAACATTTTATTAATTAAATACGTATTGTAAGTTGTATCAAGATATATTTTCATATAAATCATGGTCCTTATCGCTGCATACATTAATTGTTTAGTGTTAACATCCATAAATCGTCTAATCGCATTTTTCCTCGACCATCTGTCTGAAAACTGCATTTTAAAATTAATACTTTTTTCTGACAACCATTGAAAATATTTGTTTGTTAACCGCTACTAAGTATGTATAAATATAAGCTTCTCTAACTTGCTAACAAGATTGTGATTAGGTTTCTCCCAGCAAAAATAAGCTCCTCGCGAGTTGAAGGCGACGAGAATATTCACAATTCACATCTCACCTAAATCTACAATCCACGCAAGAGAAATACCTTTACATTAAATAATCCTTGACATTTTATTAAAAGAGGCAGATATAACGCGTATAAAATCATATGTTTAAAAAGAATATATAATTCTTTTGTAAAGTCAACAAAATAAATAAATAGAAGTTAATAAAATATATAAATTGTCTATTTTTTCAAAAAACGGCAAATAAATTTCAATATCAATTTCATTTTCATGGAAAGCACCAGCATGATGCAAATAGCGTTATATACATTCTTTCTCTACTTGCCTTTACAACAAAATTAATAAGCAAATCTAATAAACGGTATAAAGATTTCAAGTACAAAGCTCGCGGTAAAATTTCAAAGAGAATTCACAACTTTAAATTCGTTTACAATAAAAACAATTGCATGGGTCTTCTCGCGAGACTGCTTCAATTAATTGTGACTGATTTTCTCGTTTTCACAGTCGACGATTTATCGATCGTTTTCGCATTGAAGGGAACGTATCAGATAATAGAGCACTTTGGGCGACCTCCTGACAGCAGAGCTGCCGAAACAATAGATGAATTGTATGATAAAGTCGGAGCACACCGAAGAATCTCCATCCATTTGGTGTGCAAACACAGAGAGAGAACTTCTGTGCATCGCTGTACCTGTCTATGGCACATGACCGCAAATGTACATGTGTACTTAGCGTGATTAATGGCAGCACTTACGCTGTCATGATTAATGCCGCTTTACGTTTCTGAAGTTCGCCGCCGCGGCGAATAAAACACGAATTTGCTTCGCCTTATATAACGGGTCAAAGCTATCCAGCACGAGATATCTGAGATGCTTTTTAAACTTTTACGGATAAAATCATTCTTCTCAGAATTCTTAAGAAAAAGGGGAGTTTCGAAAGTAAATTGCGATGGCGATTATGATATTAATGGAAAAATTAATTTTGAAAAAAATATTATTATTTTACCTTATCTCTCTATAAAAATCTTTTGAAATGAACTTTGAATGACAACAATTTAGAAACAATTTAAATTTAGATATTTTAATCGTTACATGACATATCGCTAATTTTCTACAACAATGACATGACTCAGAAATGATTTCGAATTACTTTCAGAAAAAGAATGGAAATATAAAAACAAAAAAACATACTTTAAAAAGACATTCTTTTATAAATTCCTCTACTAGTTGTTACATCAAAATTGCATTTCGAGATCAATATTACAAAATTTTATGATTCAAAACATTCAAATGTTTTTTTCTGAAAAACTTTGCTTTTTAAGTTATGTCAGTCATTGTTGTAGCAAATGAACGATATGTGCAAAAATGCCTATATCACAAATTTTATACACAACATAAAAATGTTGACAGTTCTTTCTTATTTTTTCTTTGCCACCTTCTTCAAGAAATTTGTAATCGCAATATCGCGAATATTAATATACCACGTGGAAATACTCATCGGCCTTGAAATACCGTAGCGCGATTTAACGTCTGCGCGAGTGACAAAGCCATTGCAAAACAAAGCTGCAAGAGACGTCGTAATTGTTTCAACGGAAGAATAATATTTGAACGTGACACGAGAGCGAAAAGTTAAAAAAAAAAAAAGAAAATGGTTGGTTTCAGTAGCATATAACTCGGAATATTATTTAGATCAGAAGAGGCTATGACGACTATAGGATAACATACACATACACATGTACAAAATCCGATATTGTTATTTCTAGCGACGCCGTGTCACCGTTGCTACTCTACATCGAGTGCAGCTGGGATTACAAGAGGATCGCCGTTGTCACGTAGTTGTTGCTGTGTTTGTTGTTGAAGTATCAGAAATGAAGCGGAAAGCGAGCAACTCGGGCGTGCACAAAATTGCAAATATAAAAATATATAAATTCTTTAGGCGACCGAGATGCATGCGACGTTCCCGTGTTTTTAATTCAAAATATCCCTGTGTTAAAGCCGTCAATGAATATTTAAAAAAATTGAAAACTTTCCATAAATTTCAACACATAATTGCTCGCAGGGACGAGACGAGAAATAGCATCTCTCAAAAATCCAATGTAATTAATATTAAAATCAGTATGTCAAAATAATATATTTGACTGATTATTATTCATGATTCATTTATTATATAATAAACTTCCAATCGCATATTCAAATGAGTCAAATTTTTGCCTATAGTAATTCGAATAATTTGAGTTTTTATGCGTAATGCAACCAATTTATCTAAATAATTATGTACGTTTGCATACAATCGGAAGATACACTAAATTATAAACCGCAAATTAGCATGAGAATTAATAAATCTATTTAAGCCATTAACAAACATCTCTATCATCGTGATTCCGAAGCAATAAAGGACACGAGTGGCATGACAGACAGTACATTGATTTCTCGTGTCAGAGATCTCAGGTTCGATCCTGGTAGGAATTAAAATATTTACGCTAGTGTCTCCTCTCGGAAAAGGCTAGTAACCTTCCGAAGAATATCCTTGCCTACAGTGAAACACATCTCGAAAAATCCACCGTTCGGAACTGGCATTAAAACTAATACTTGTGGCAATTTAATAATCAGTGTACACAAGCATAACACAGGTAAACACAGGCTATTGTAAGAAGAAGAGAACAAATATATTTACAATTAAAAACAATATATACTCGCTTCGATCCTTGCTTGTATTTCTTCTGTAACTTCTTAGGCAGTATTGACATTGTAAGCGGTGATTTCAATGCTTCTTCATGTTCGAAACCAAAAACACAGAAACGAGGGACTCTGTTCATATGATATATATTGTATTTGTTGAAAAAATAGTTTTTCCTTCGAAAAAACCGCAAATATCATATGAACAATCCCTTCTACGTTTTTGGTTTCAAATATCGAATACCTTACAAAAACGCCAAATAACGTACAAATAGCTCATTATTTAAAAATTATGTATTTATAGCACGCATAATAATGCATAATAATACGTGAGAACCTCTTTTTATCAGTATCCGATACAATAATGTTAAAATACTCGCACAAAGCCGGGGAAGAAGCAAAATGGGACGACAAGGCCCAAAATATATACGCGCCACTTACTGCTCGATGAAAGCTTACGCTCGGAAAATTAAACCCGCAAATTTACGAGACGAGTTCGCAAGTAATAATTTTCGCACCAACTCCGGTGTTTTTACGACCATCGCTCGCGCGAGTATTAATTAACAGCCCTTTCATCCGCGGCAAGTTACCGCATCGGTCATTGTCATTCTGCGAACAACGCGAGTGACAGATGCACGTGGAATCGGAGATGTTACGTCATGAGAGAAACGGGAATTAGTTGTTCTGTCAACGTCGAAATCGCCTGTGGCGGTCATGTAACGTATAACACAAATCGCGTATCACGTTATCTGCATTCGACCTGTAATCTCGTGAAATTGAGTAAATTCCGCGGACGCCACGAATTAATATTGCGCGTCGCTTCTCTGGTATGAATAATGCCACGAGATTGTTATATTTCGGCAACGCGAAACGCGTTGCTCTTAAATTGGCTAGTATTTGAGCCAATTTAATACTAACTAATTTATACTAAAAGGCAGTAATTAATTACTTACTTGGAGTACCATACTGAAAAAAAAAAAATAGTTAATTTTAATAAATATTTAATTCAATACTGCCAACTAAATATTTACTTACGATAAGTAAATATTTGTTCAATAAAAAAAATGATTGTTAAATCAATTAACAATTTCTTGAATCAAATACATATATCTTTATATACATATATCTTTATATTTAATAAATATTTAGTTGACAGTATTCAACTAAATATATTTATTAAAATTGATTATATTTTTTTTCAGTGCACAAGTACCGAGCAATAGTATTTTTAATATTTAAAAAGTAATTAATTACTATCTTTAATTTAGTATTGGCCAGCATTAAATTTCTGTAAGGGTGGTCTGTGATGTGTAATGATTGTACTGTAAAACAGCGCGATTCTTACAAATATTATTAACAAATTCGTGTTTTATCACGTACTATGATCTTTTCTTGCGCGAACAATATACGAAATTATTGTACTAGCGAGCCGTCGGCTCGTAACAAATGTGCATACGAAACAATATAATGCCGCTAAATGCTGGCATTGTGAATAAACGTAAATGCCGCAAACTCATGTCGAGCGACGGTCGTATTACACGCGTGCAGCATCGCGGCGGAATTATTATACCGGCGGTGTGACGCTGATTTATGGCGCGCTCACACGTCAAAAGGCACAATCATAACGACTTCTGGAACAAACTGGTTTAGGCATTGAAGTGACAATACGAATTAATGATCATTACAAATTCATCCGGCGTGACAGCCACAGTGCGTTGAGCAACTAATATCTCAGAATTATTTTATGGGTTATCATTTACTAACGATACATAAAAAGAGCTTGATTCCACCCATAAATTTAATAAAGAATAGACTGCGCATTTTTATAAAATTGTCACTATCGATTTAGAAAGAATAAGATACACTGTTCATTTCAGAATTTCAAATTATACTCAATTTGAGTTATTTGTAATTATTTCTGTTTACCACTACTTTTACCTGTAATATTGTTGGTAATTTGATTAAAAATAATGAAATTACAATAACAACTTAATTTTAAAAATGTATTAAATTTGATTTAAATTTATTATTTATAATGTAACTTATTACTTACATTATTCATATGTGTTTACATGTGTTATTTATAATGTTTACATTTTTATTTAAGTTTGCTATTTAAGTGGAGCATACGCGTTAATATAGATGTTGTTTATTTTGAAACTAAATACAAAAATGGATTGATTACAATGGATACATTTTGATACACAAGTTAAAAATAACGAAATGTTATTTAATTCAAAGGATTGAATTACCTTTTGATATGTAACAATGTAGCATATCGCGCTCTTTCTCTCTGCCTCTCTAAAATATCGAATTAAAGAGAGAGATGCTGATATATTCCATTCTTTTTAACCAGAATCGCACATGCTAAGCTCAGGAAATGCGCAGTCTATGTCTATTACATCTATAATTCTACCGAGTATGAAACAGTTGAAGTGCGGAAACAACGATGTATAAACTCGCGAGTGTCATCTTCAGAAATTGATCTTGCATAACTTGTGTGTCTTGGATAAATTACTTGATGATTTATTAACAACAATGGCTAAACGCCAGCGATTCATAAAAGTTTACAAGATTTAATCTCATCGATCTTTAGATATAAAATTTTAAGTGCGTATGTTGCGTGTATGTGTCGACGTAACGCTATCAGCTTGCGAATGTCATCTTTAGTTTTGATCGCGGATGACACATCGATCGCGCACAAACTACTAATCTTTAAATTTATAGCCCACGTGGCCAACTTGGGTAATTTATGAAAAATTCAACCGCTTCTCTACGCAAAGTTCTTTTTCTAACACCACTACAGTTCGTGACACTTCGAACTTATTATTGAACATACGAGACGCAGCAAAGTTAAGAAACACTTTTCTTCTCAATCAAACTTCATGTAGGCAATACGAACAGAATACAAAGAAGATTATAGTACAAATTGAAGATTCATTGATTATGAATTATAATATTAAGAATAAAGCTTCCAGATGGATCTTCATTTAATCTTTACAGAACAGAAAAGCCATTATAGTGGCGCTGAAATATAGTTTGAAGCAAATAATACAATGAAATAACAAACTGTAACAACTCTTACTCAAGAAAAAGCTGTATGATTGGAAAATAGACTCCCATTATCTAAAGGTCAATAAACAATTCTTTCTTAAAATAATCATAATCAAATAAAATATAAATGACGTGTTTTAATATCGAAAATAAAGATTATTTAACTTTTAAAAATTTTTGAAAAAAATAAAAATTAAACAAAAGTCAATAATTGAGAAAGAGACGAGATAAATAGAAGCCTTATCATAGAATGTGATTTCGTGGAAAGAAGTTAGTCATTTCCTATCTTTAAAATTACAACACATAAACAATAAAAGCACAATAAAAAATCTAGTATCGAATTAAGAATATAATAAAGCATTATTTTTTAGAGAATCACTTCAAAAAAGTTTCGAGAATATTATAATAAATTTAAAAATTCTAACGACATAAACTGCGGCATGTAACATAATACGGAGATTTAATGAGATTCCGATCTGCTCGCCAGAGAATAAGGACAATCTCATCACGGCTATAATCGTGCTTCTGAAAATAGTCCCGTCATCATTGTCGTTAAATCCTCGGAATAAAACGGGTGCTCGTCGCGGATAGCCGCGACATTCATTACCAACAATTTCGCGTGCCGATGCATTTATTGAGTGCAATAGAATTAGGCGCTCTTTCATTAACGTGCATCAAGGATCACGATCAGTATCGAAACTCACACGCTCTCATCTCGATCGATTTTGTATTCACATCACATTGAACGGAACGAGGCAGGTAATTAGGAAAGTGAAAGGCGGCATGCAAAGCGTCTCTTGTCGCATGTTTGCGTTACGCGATTCTTGCGTGCGCGATCACGGTAATTCTAAACGTTTAAGAAAACAGCCGCGATCAATGAAAATGCCATTAAAACGTTGAAACTTATAAACAAGCTTTGATGTCGATGTTATCTGTTAACCAAAAAGCAAAATAAAATAATCGAATTCGAAGAGATTTTTTTATTTTTTTAAACAAGTCGAATAATCAAAATAATGAATATGAAAATAATAAATATTTTCACAAATTAAAAAAAAAATGAATAAAACATTCAATAAAAATTTGTATGTAAAATAAAAAAAACCTAAGTCAAACAAAACAAAAATAATTTTTATTTTTACAAATATTTGTATAAAGTGCGATTTTTTTGCAATATTGCCATTTTTTTTTACTGTATAAAATGTTATACAATATTATTTTCAGGTAATATATATCGTGAGGAATTTTAACTCTATAAAACCGATAAAATTCTTTTTGATTGTACAAGAATAAATACGAAATCGACATTTTTTATTTCATCTCGTCCACTTTTGTACAGATGTTGAACAAGAGAAAATTAGAGAAATTCCAAATTCCTTCCCAGACACAAGACTGATAAGATCACCGCGAACTTAAACGTGATATTCATTCATGAAAATGCATATCTAGCAATTTGGGCGAAAACGACTTATTTCCGCGATGTGATGTTGAAACGCGCTTGAATGCATCTCTGCTGTTCCTTCCGCGGATCGTCAAGAGAATATTTTACTACGAGTGTTTCACAGCATCAAACGACGATAAGGTACGAGCGAGGCTTCTAAAAATCCACGCAAAAGCCGCAAGTTACGAGAATTCGTGAACGACGAACGAGTTCTGTCTGTCACGCATCCGAAAATATACCATGATTTCAAGAGAACATGCGACGGTCTCATACGTGATCCATTATTAAAAAAGCTATCTCTCCTTCTTCCTTTTCCCCTTTTCATCATTCATTTCCTTACGTCATTCTCGAATGCTTAAATTTTTATGTAACGTCGATGCGATGTTACATATTGCTTCTAATCTACAAGCGACATTAAAATCTAAATGGTAGCTCGCTCTTTCCTCAATTGCTATCGATACTGATACCGATAATGATCGCTTGGCTAAAATGGTAATCACACTAGCGATTGCGCGATTGTAATCGATTACTTTTCAATCAATTAGTAGTCGGTGACTGCTTTGCTCTGATTGGTTAAAAAGCAATTACAATCGCGTGCCTAATCGCTAATGTGATTACAGCTTAACACACATCTAACTAGTAAGTTTTATTGTGTGGTTTTTACTTTGTATGTTTTACTATGTGGGATATAATAGAATTTTTTATTATCATAAGCATACAGTGATAAAGAAGTATAATTAAATAAGAATATATTTTTATGGATATAGTGTGTTAAATTACGTATTTTATATTTTATGTTGTTATCTAATTATTTATGTTTAAAATTTTATATTATAAATATAATTTTTTTACAGATATTAAAAAAATTTCATTGTTATCAAGACCACTGAAAAGTCAAGTCAAACCATCAAGTCAATGACCATCAAGTCAATGATCATCACTTAACGAGTTAATTTTACTGCAAATACAAATGTGTTATAAGTGCCTTCATACGTGATATGTTTCGTATAAAAATAACACATTATATTGCATATAAAGATGAATTTATATATTTAAATTTGTAATAGTGTTATTTTTATACGGAAAAAAATCACTCTCTCTCTCTCTAAATTTTTTAGAATAGAATTTCACTCTAAAGAGTGAAAATTGAATCAATTTAAAAAAAAGACTCAATTTTCAATCTTTAAGAGTAAAATTTTACTTTTCAGAGTGATTCATTTTAAAATTTTTAGAGAGTACATATAAGAAAACATATTATACACTTGGATTTGCAGTATTGATATATCATCTATTGTTATTTGTCATTATTGATCTATTTATTTTGCGGACAAAAAGAGACATTCGTTGAATTATCAATCAAGAAGATATCTCCGAATAAGCGCTTATTAACTTTCGATAACAACAAAAATGAAGGAAAAGGAAAGAAATAAAAGCTATGTCTCAGATGGGTCAAAGGTCTATTCCGCATGGATTGCATGACCGCGTAAACATACGCCCAGAAAAATCGATCACGCATCCTCCGCATTAGACACGTGGCCGACCCGTTTCAGCTGTGCATACAATTACACCATTACGCAAACTTCTAGATCAGTGATGCGCTATTTTTTAAGGGCCATTTTCAGGAGATCATTTTTAGAAATAGGTAAAATCTTTCGGATCATAATATTTATTTTGTTTATACAAAATAGAAAATGTAATTTTATATTTTCGGCTATGAACTGGCTATGAACCAGCAGTCCGCAAAAAAATTTATAGGTGGATCACATGCGATGCCAAGATTAAAAAGGTAAAAAAAAAATATGTTTTTTACTGTTTAAACTGTAAACAGTTTAAAACATACCTAATTATTTTTAGTATTGTTTTTAATGTTTTAAACATGTTTTTTTATAATACTGTTTAAAGCATATTTGAAGCATTAAAGACGTATTTAAAAGAAAAAAACATGTTTTATCTGTTTTATTCTTAAAAAAAAAATATTTGTCTTTGTCAACCCTATGACCTGCAGGTTACACATCACTAATCTAGATAAATCTGAAGCTACGAAAATAGTAGCCTAATTAAATACCAGCATATTGTGATTTATATGCATCTTTAAACCTTTCCACTTACGTGGGAATCAACAAATACATGAATCAGCGACTAGAAAGAGAAGCGAAGAGAAATATCTTAATGCTCACTTATATTTTTAATGATAGTCATTCTAGAAAAGATGTTTATTATCGGATATTTGCATGTACTCTAACGAATAAAAGCGTGTTTAACATCGTTTTAAAACGCTAGCTAAACCACCTCGCTGTATTCACGGCCAACCTGCACATGTCGGTCAAACTAAAATACAAATGTTTGTTAAACGGTATATGCAGAATCGCTTTTTTAGCTGCTAAAAAAAGCAATTGTCTGGTACACTTTTAAACAAACCTTGTAAGTAGCAATCAACGAGAGAGAAAAAAGATCGCGCAAATTGCGCTATTTCGCCGGCGGCGATCATTATATTCATATTAGCAGTAATCGATGCAAAAATCAGCGTTCCTTACAGCCGTCGCGTCTCTCCCGTGCGCATTCTCCAACCACCGTTTATTTTATCTGGTTCGTAATCAGGACAAGATTGAGAATATCGGATCGAAGATATTTTAACGCCGCGTCGTACCCTTTTGAGGGAAATCTGCGCAGTTGACTACGCGGGCTCGTCGACGACGTCGAGGATTACACAAAGAGCGATCCCGCCTATTACACCTATTACCCGGCGTCTGTGTGACGTCGGCTCGTCAGGTTCATCAGTGCGCGGATAATACACATCCACGACGATGCTGCTAAAGTCGAGTGAAATAATTGCTCATCGATCGTGAGGCCTTATACGCAGGTGCGAATTTAATAATACGCCTTGCTTGCGAACCCATATTGACGTGGGACCTTCGCGCGGTTCTCGCTTTAACACAGTTTTCTCAAGTGTAAATGCGGAAGAAACTCAACTTTAGACACCGACCTCTCAGCGAGTAAGACGAAACTTTTGCACGCGATACGTACGGTTAACGTTGTAAATTTCCATAAAATCACTGGCGAACAGGTTGGACGCCCGTCAAACTGTAATTGACTCGCATGACATGGGAAAAAAAACTTGAAAGGATCAGGTGCGATTTCTCATCGAAAATATTATAGAATGTCTATATGACGTGCTTGACGTGATAAATACACTTTTCTTCCTCTTATAAATTTTCATAAAATCATTCCATGCTCTCTAAATTTCTTGGAGTGAAATCTCACTCTAATAATTAAAATACTGCCACTATGAATAAGAATGATAAATTTTCACTCTTTTTTTACTCTTTTGAGATTCACTCCAAAAGAAAATAATCTTACTCCTTGTTTTAGAGTGAATCTCCAGAAGTGTGAAATCTCATTTTAAAAAAGAAGAATAAAAATCTGATACTCTTATTAAAGAAAATTGCAAATTTTTCACTCTTTTTCAATAATGGTAGTATTTTAATTTCTTCTTTCTCTTTTAGAATGAGATTTCACTCTAAGAAATTTAGAGAATGTATACATGCAACAAAAGAACTTTTTTAGTATTATATATACAAAATGTTTAAGCTACAAACAAACAAATACAATTCGGATCAATAGTTTTTCTTATTTATAGCGAAAGAAAATTTTATAGCGAATCAATATTTATTTCAATTTTTCAATTTTCAACTTTAAAATTAACTCATCAGATACTATGATTACGTTAAGCTACAGTTTAATTAAATTAATTAAAAATTACAATCGCCAATATGCCAATGTATATCAGTATAAAATTCTTTAATCCAATTCTTCCATAATGCTCCGACATATCAAAATAATTTTCTTAAAATAATTATAATTTTTCTTGACTATATTATTTTTAACTATATGTTTTTTAATCACTAATATAAGAAAATAAATCTGGGACAGAGATATTTACACATCTGAAAGTAAAGTTTTCTTCCATTAATATATGACTAGAACATGTAACACATACATATAAGTGCGCAGTCTTCCTGAAGCAGTGCGTGACGAATAAACAGGTGTAAGCGAATACACTCTCTTCTATATATAATACTTGTTGCGTGAGAAAAAAGCATTTTGATATGAATCTACTAGTTAACTTTGCTAGAATTTGTATGTAGAATTGCATAAAGTCTAACATTATCGTACGATATTGTCGTTTTCAATCAATTCAAGCAATAATTATCAAGTGTCTATAATATAAAACAATAATCATTTTAAAAATGATAACATTAGCAATTAATTCATTATTTCATTAAAAGAGAAACTTTATTCTCCTATTTTTTCTTCCATCCGTTATGTTTTATGTCGTGTTATGTTTCTTGTTTTATGTTATGTTATATTTTTTCCATTATATTATGTTAGTCTTAAAAAAATCTTATATATTACTTCTTCATATATTCTTTACAAAAATTATTAATGAACTTATATTATAAAAATTGATTATAAAAATTATTATTCTGTATGAAAGAATGTTACGTTATTAGAAAATGTTAACTTTCACAATATAAAATGTCGATATTCAATGATAATAATTACAATTCTCGATATTTTCTTAATATTATTAGTAAATTTCAATGTTGATACATTCTGAACATCACAGCATTACGACTTAAGAAACTTTGACCATAACTTTCAACATAGAGATAGTATGCTTGAAATCATTACAAGTGATACAGAGAATCACGGAAATGATAAGTCGGTTCGAACAGAAGATACAACAGTCCAAATAGATAAATATCTAAGGTCATCAGCTCATTGTACTTGGAATGTGAATGAGATCTAAATTCTACAAGATGTCTCGCTTTTGAAGCCGCCTGATGCTGATGAACTATTGAAATATAAGACACTGTCTACTTGAATTTACGTACTCAAAAAACATAATATAATTCCTAATTGTTATTTCATAATGTGATTGTACAGAGAACCTTAAGTTCAATTTATTTAATACATTTCTGTATAACAATAATGCGTAATGAATGTTTACGTATAAAAATAAATTAAATTTCGAATAGAAAAAATTCTGCAAAAATCTACCAAAAATTGTTTTAATTTTTACAATATTCTGCTATTTAAGGTATAATATGATGAATCGTGCCAACGACTCCATTTCATCTATCATATGTCACATGAAACGATAAATATTTTTAAAATTTTTTTTTAACTTAAAAAAAAAGAAAAGAGTTCTTCTGGAACGTTATCATCGATTGCATACGATTCGCTGCAGCTGGTCATAGTCTTTCTTTGAACGGTTTTCCTGTACGTATACGTAAACGTATGTTTGGGTTCTCTTCTCAAAGGAGTAAACATCAAACAAAAGTTCTTGCCGTCGTTTTCTCGTGCAAAGAAGTATAAAAATACTCGTAGGAAATCATGACTAAAAAAAAGTTGCCACCGCGTTACCAGCGCGATTAAATAATAGTTCACGAATGTTCTTTCTAAAATATCTAATTCTCTTAGTAGAAATTCTATTTTTTTTTTTTATCATCTCTCACTTACCCCAACGTGGAAAGAAACCCGGACACATTTCCCTCGGCGTAGAGGCTAACAATGTCGCCGAGATGAAGGAAACTCGCGGATCCTAGAAGCTCACCCATCTCGATTGATTCTTAGAGTCTCTCTCAGTGTCTCGAAATCGGAGAAACTCCCGTGCTGGCTGCTTTAGCCGAGTGAATCATTCATGGCTACACCTGAGGGGAGAAATAAACAATTAAGAAAAATTGAAGAAAGTATAAACCTACATACATGCTGTAAATATGATCAGAATAGTTTTCGATCGGATTTCTCGTTATACGATATACATATAAGATTACATTAAGAGAAGTGAAAAATATTTTTTTCTTTTTATTTTGCAAAATATCTAATAATCGAAAGAGCAACGGAAAATGTTAAATGTTAAATTAATAGTATCTTTTCTAAAATTATACAGAATTATCTAAAAATTTCATGTTGAAAAATCGTATTAAAAATATTAATTAATATAAATTTATGTTATATTATATATAAATATATAACAGAAAAATATATATTAAAAAATATTGTGTGTTTTTTTATTATACTGTATTCGAGGATGTCCTGAAATTCGCGCATCTAAATACCATAACAAAAACGTTGAACAATCAAATAAAAATATTAGATATAAATTTTTATTTTTAGTAATAGTTTAATAATAAGAGTTTATGGTCAATTATAGACTACATTTAGACAGTCACTTAGACAGTCGCCATAAATCGCGCGTACAATAATTTAGTGATGAGCACTAATGAACGTACTTCAGGGGATTGTAAAACATAGTCTGTAATTATCATATTTACACCTAAACTCATCCTTATTATCTCAAAAACTACTGCTTAAAATAAACATTTACGAATAACTTTTACTTAATTTTTCGAGAACTTTTTACTATGGTATTTTAATTGAATTATAGGATATTTTGTAACATTAAATGAAAAATTAAAAGTATAAGGAAACAGCTCAAGTAATTAAAAATCAAATACATAAACAAGAAATACGATTTAAAAAAATTTTATTATTTTTTAAGTATACAGGATATCCTGAAATTTTGGGGATACTCATACAATAAATAATGACGATACTTATATAAAATTTTGTTTTATTTAATATTTGGTAAACAGATTAATCTATAATAATTCTCCATCATTATTGATAATCTTCTTCCATTTCTCTGGCAGACTATCAATTCCATTTTTGTAAAATAAAAGCAGTTTTGTGATAAAATATTCAATGAGTTTTCCAGATTTTGGTCAATCAGGAAGATCAAAATCATCGTTTCTAAATTTGTTTAAACCAATGTTCTGGTATCTGAGGCACTACGATAAATATAATTGCACTTGTAGTGTTATGCTTGTCATCTATTCTACAATGTGCTCTTTGTTCCCTGTTTTTTTACCTTTTGCTTTTAACTCCTTTGCAACCAACAATTGTATTCTTGCTATGTATTTCTTGTTTCTTTCGAAGTTCATTAACTCTTATCTCAGGCGATAAAACAAAAAATCGAATAAGAAGCAAAAAGACAAGTTGTAAAAAAATAGCAAAAAATAAGAAACTGGAAACAAAAAGCACTTTATAGAACAGATTTTAATCTTTAGAAATTCGTAAAGCATCAAATGTCTAATATGCACCTTACTTACACTTTGACTTTCTATTCTTAACAGTATATTCTATTTTTTTGGAAATTTCTCAATAAATATCAATAATTAATATATAGGCTATGTAACAATAAATCACATCCATAAACAAGGTGACAATATTTATTCAATTTGAAAAAGATATTACTTATACTCTTATAATAATATTGGTTAAAAAAATGTCTGTTCTTATCATCCGATATTTCTTATAATCTTATAATTCTTATATTCTTTTCGTAAGCAAAAAAGTGATTTAGCAAATTCTCCAATTGCATGCCCGAAGGGCATATATTTTTGTATGAACATACATTCTGCCATTGTTTGCACCAGAAACGCATATATAGTTCGAAGAACAATATACAAGAATGAGACTTCTTCTTCGTTATGCGAGTAACGCGAATTCCAAAAATACAATAATAAACATGGTAAGTACGCTCTATAAATAGGACGTCTAAATGTTTTTTCTAACGTTCGTTTAACGTTATATTTATAAATCGAATCTCTTATCTAGCAAATTGAACACTTTCACGTTGTACCATTAATCATTATTGCGTCGATATAAAATTTATGAATAGGTTTCTTTAAAAGAAAAATGTCGCACAGAATATTTTTCTTTCAACAAATATCTATCTCGTGGATTTCATGTCAATGCATTTAATGATTAATGATGTGAACGCGAAAAATTTCTGATTGAAATGAATGAACCAGAAAATTCTAATCATGTAAATAAAAATTTTGATTATCTCAATTAAAGAATTATAACAGATTCAATCAAGAAAATTCTGATTTGTTAAATATAATACAGCAGATCATTACTAAAAAAAAATTATTCTGAACGCAAAAATATAGCGTGCACGCTGCAGCGCAACCGACGAACAAGACTTAATTGCTCAATGCTGCTATCGTAAATTGCTAGATGAAGTTATCTATCTAATAGATCCGAGACGATGCTGTAACCGGGTCGTGAGATTTTTTTCCTCTCTCGTGAATGTGAACAGAAATTCCACGCATAACAATCTCAATTGTATAAAACATTGTTCGAAGTTTGTGCGCGTGGCAATTAGAAGCTATTTGTTTCCGACTATAAATGTCTCTATGATCATGATAATTTCCTTCGCACATACATTCCTGTTTACATTTAAAGATACCAAATATGTTAAATATATCTATGTAGAATAAATACGAGCTTTATATTAATGCATAATAAATCAGAATCATGTCATACCATATTAAATATAAAGATTCTAATAACAGCTTTCATGTGGCTGCAAGTTAAATTATCTGAAAGTTCAAATCCTCTCGTTTCATCCACAACAAAAGATAAGATTACATTGCATAGTGAGAAAATTAATACGAAATCATATTGGTCGCGCAATCATCTAGAAATAATCTATCGAGAAATCGCGATATGACTTTCCGATAAATTGATTTGCTTTAATCGAGTATCCTCGAACAGAGGCAGACTTTGTCCGAGCTCTACTCTTTAAATTAAACTGACCCTTAGCCTTTGCGTTTCACATAAACAACCATAACCGTGGGCACAATCGTTGGTCAGGTCAGGTTCACTTTTACAGAAGAAATCGATAAAACTGTCCTGATACTAACAACCATTTGACACGACCATTTGACACGAAAGTACAATCTAGATTTCACGAGAAGCAAACAAAGAACATAACAAATTTTAAAAGCTCAATAATAATTGATAGTTATTATAATTAATAATCTAATCTAATTAAATATTCAAATTAGATATCGCTCTTATCTTCACGTTAATTATAGGTATAAAGAATAATTTTATTTAATGTTCCCAGAAAGTGAAATATATTGAATATTCTTTCACATGGTATATATTCGACTAATAAATCTATTTCTATCAATATAGAATTTCGATTCAATTTCGGTTTAACTTACATTAATTTAATTTTTATCTTTTTCTAATTGTAAGGATTTAAAAAAAAAGTAAATTAAATCGACTAATTTAAAATTCATAACAAGATTATAAATGATTTCACAATTCAATTAAAAAAATTAGGACTAGCAGAGCCTGGATTTATTAATTATGCTATATATAACATTATTAATAATTAATTTCCACGATCATTTTAATATGATCATCTTCAATGGTATACATAAAAATTACAATAAACAATCGCAATTTTCTTTAATCTTATTACATTGTTGTTCATTAAAAATCCTTGTACATATGTTTGATATTTTTATCGTATTCTTAAAAATACGATAAAACTTTTACTCTGAAATGTTTCGAATCAAAAATTTTCGTTTCCACAGCGCTGTTGAGAAGATTATTTGTTTTACATCCTGCCAATACATTGAATCCCTAATTCGCAACTGTATTTTATGTTAGCACTCTTTAACATTACAACAATTAATGAATAAATTTAGCTGTTGTAATGTTAAAAAGTGCTAGCATAAATTATTCATAATTACGAATTAGAGATTCAGTATTGACGGGATGTGCAACAAATAATACATCTTCTCAATAGTATTGTGATCAGAAAACTAAATTCTTGATTCGAAACATTTCAAAGTAAAGTATGATTAAAATATCAAACTTGTATGTACAAGGATTTCTAATGAAGATGACCGTTGAACAAATCAACAATGTAATAGGATTAGCTAAAGAAAATTGCAACTATTTATGATCTATTGTAATTCTTATGTATATCAGTGAAGATGATTATATTAAAATGATCAAAATGTTTAAAAATTATTTTGATTAATAGTATTGTATATTAGCATAATAGATCCAGCATGGCTCTACTAGTAGTGTCTGCGAAGCACGGTGTTAGCATGGCATTTTATTAATTTTTAAAAAATAATGATTGTTCCGGTAACTTTCCATTGTTCTACTGTTCTTTCAAAAATGTTCTGCATTTGTAATATCAAAAAATCAAAAATAAAATAATAATTTCAGCATGGCATAACCTCTTCTAAAGTACCATCAAATATTACATCTGTCAAAAGAAATAAATAGAATTACGTAAATAGAACGCGTTTATAGCTATGTGATGTTAAAATGAACTTTAACTGTCAATTTTAACTATTCCCGTTTCTTTTAAGCTAGATTGATTATTAGTCCCAATTAAATTAAATCGAAATTAAAATTAACTGTAGTGAAAAAGTAAACATAAATTTCTATCTGCAATTCTTTTCTATCTGCAAAAAAAGTTGATAGAAATCATCACATTTAAAATATAGCATACAGTATGTTTATTCTTCTAAAATCATCTCTTCTACAAAACCAAATTGCCTTTATGTAAGTGTCAACATGCATTACCTCATTTATAAATGTACGATGTGCTATTCTTGAATCTCATTCATAGAAAAACGACAGAAAGAATAAAGCGTGTCTCTTTTTCTTTTTACGAGCGTCAATGATAAAATAAATAAATTTAGTAATCCGAAGGGAAGTAATTAGCATCATATTATATACTAAGAAAGTTCTTTCTTGTTTGAGATACGTAATTATTTATAATTCTTAAATCTCAATCCATAAGTAAACTCCTACTATCTTTTTATTATATAAGAAATTAATCTATATAAATAAATTCGAATATATTAACGTATAAAATGTGTTCTGGAAATTATCATAAGCTGCAGCAAAATCAGTAAAATTAGTTTTGCGCAAAAATATATGAAGGTCTTAGAAATATGTTTTAATAATTAATAAATAATTAATACTGTTTTTTAAATATTTTATAAACATCACAATTAAAATTAATATTTTTTTTACTGTAAAAATGTGAAATTATTTCACTCAAATTATAATAATATTATCACTAATTATCACTAAGATACACATTAAACGCTATAATATTAAAAATTATTAATTATCATAATGATATTAAATAAATAATATTATTTGCACTATATTATTTTTAAAAACAATTTGAGTACTTATTTTTTATGTCAGACATTTACTAAAAACGATGCAAACTTCATTTAACTTGTAAATAGTTAAATAGAGTTACGAATATAAATCTAACTCAAAATACTAAATCGTGGAAAATTAACGGCGGAAGTCGACATTATAAATTGTAAATGACTGAATGTAATAAGAATGTATTACCACACTTATAATTTTTTAATACACACATTACTAGATAAAGTTCATTTTAACATCACATCGCTATAAACGCGTGCTATTTAGTACATAATTTTATTTATTTCTTTTTATATTAGGTATGATAAAAAAAGTTATCATCAAACATTTCAATGCAGGCATATTAAAATGTTGTTTAAATGATAGCTGCCACAAGATGATATTATGTATCATATGATACAATGAAAATCTCTTCAACTCCAATATTATGCCACATGCCACTGCTTGTTTTAATTAAAAAAAGAATTAATTCAAAAAAGATAGAAAAAATATTTTTTTTTTCCATTTATTCGTAGAATAATTATATAATAATAAGAATATATTTATAAAATTTTAATATATTCTTTTAGACCCCATAACATTATCACTTCTTGTTTAATTCTTGTTTAAATGATACATGTTCCAGTATTGGATTACTATGTAATAATATTATGTTATTCGTTAGAATTACTAATTTATTAAATTTTTTTTCGGTTTCGTATTTTTTTAAAATTTATACTATATTGAAATAAGTTCGATGCTTGATCAATTTTGCTACTAAAATTCTGCAGACAGAATATATTCCAGTATTAGACTATCCTCTATGGGATAATATTATTCTACTATTAATTACAATTAATAATTTTAAATCATTTATTAACTTTTCCATTTCGTTTCTTTTTTTAATTCACTCATTAAATTTTGCCATTGAAATTCTGTAAGTGTAAATTTTAATTTTTCATATTTATATGACATATTGTAAAAATATCAGCGGCTGAGTTGGCGGTATGAGTTGCAACAACACAACAAAAATGTTTACTCCGTCTTGGCACCAAACGATGCAGTAGTTGGACAATAAACCGCCAATTGACTATCAATATCGCCTAATGAAACCGTATTAATGCATAGTGGCATAGTGGTGTGCATGAGGACATGCAATTTTATCTACTCAACAGCTATTCGCTGAATAAAACATTGTTATTAAACGACGACATTTAATATGATCCTAAATGTATTACGCACAGCACAAAAATAAGTGTAGTTTTTCTTAACACAAAAGTTTTCGTATTGCTATAAAAATTGTGTCTGTAATCGATTTCACTAATTATCGCACTGAAGAGAATTCAAATCCAGAATCGAAACGTCTGCGGATTCATATTTACTTTTTAACTTCGTTCAGCAAATGTTAAATTGGAACAAAAAAGTAAATCATTATAAATTTTTAAAGAAAGTTATGAGCAAAATTAAAATGCTCTTTTATTTAATCTACAATAATTCAGTAAACTCAGTAACAAAAAATTTTAAAAACATTTTTAAAAATCGATTTTTGTAAGGCAAACTTTAAGCTTTCATGAAAGTAAAAAATTTTCGCAAGTTTTTTTCGACACGTAACAAGCTCACAAAGTGAAAAGAAACTTTCCTATTTTGTCCAGCTTGTAGTTTTCTATATATATAAAAAATTACCAAACTCACAGAAACTAAAAAGACATAGTAACCTTTTAAAAGTAGAGATTTTAAGCTCTAAAACTCTTGCTTTTAATTTAAATTTCATTCCTTTTTAATAAAGTTCTGCTTAAATTGTAAAATTCTTAAACTTTTGTTCCAACGAAAACACTCAAAAACGGCAGAACTACGAAATGCTGGAACTATCATTGTTTTTTGACAATTAATAAAACG
>NW_017259291.1:880321-888728 GCF_001594045.1 Atta colombica | reverse complement strand
TAGATATTTTATTTGTATATACAGCTATAAAAAAGATTTCACGATTATAGCACGGAATATTACCGTACATGTATATTGTCAAGAAGGATGGATTGCAATCGTAAAAATTTTTCCATTTAATAAATCTACAAGAACGCTGCTGACATTAAATCGCGAAAGTTCCTTGAAAGAAATCGAATAGTTAATAAATATTCTTATTTAAATGTCGCTCCGTATATCGCTAAATTAATCGTGATATTAACAGAGAATCAGAAATGCACTAACAAAAAATGGATCCGGTTGAAAATGGATGAATCAGAATTTTCTGATTAAATTTATTATATATTAGAATTTATATTAGAATTTATAATATATTAGAATTTTAGTTGAGATAATCGAAATTTTGATTGATACAATATTTCTGACAAAATCTATTAGAATTCTTATTTTTATCAGAATAATATATCAATCTATATAATTCAATTAGAATTCTAGCCGATTTAACCAAAAAATTCTGATTCGTTCATTTTCCATCAGAATTACTACTTAATCCAACCAGATCATTTTTCTCAGTGTAAGTATCTCTTACCGGCTTAATTTCAATCTTCAATTTCTTAGCATGATATACTTGCTGTCAATTCGTTTTGCTTTCCTCAAAAGATGTAATTTACGCCTCCGCACCAGGTGCAAACAGGCTTGCATTCCAGGGTCGTCAGTATGCAATGCGTCAACCGGGACTAAGATTCAATCTGACGCATTACGGCCTACGACATACCTTGACCTCGGATTACTGGAGTGTTCCCAAAAGCCATGCGCAGTATCTAATTTCATGCAAGAGGACAGTAAGTTCATCGTGAATTACGTAAGAGCATTCTCACAGGAAAGGTGTATGTTACAATCAACAAGATCCGGCAGAGTTGCATCCTCGCTGGGAGGATCGTATCTCCGCCATGACTTTCAAAGAGATCAACACAATTAACTGTACTGCGCCAATATAATTTTATAGAGTAAATAATTCATCCAATGTCCGACTTCAAGAAATAAATACCGTCAATCGCGATCCACTGCGTTATACATCCGGATGCATTATGCATATCGACGAGAATAGTACACGTTCGTTAAAAAAAGAAGTTCCTTTCACTTTTTTGTTCTCTTTCAAGATTATTTTTGAGATCGTACGCCTTAAGTGAACAACTGGAGACGCTGCCCGATTAAAAAATAAAAGCCAGTAAGAAAAAATGTCAAAGCGCATTGTACTGAAAAATCTAATTTTAAACTTTGTTAGATAAAGTATATTTATTTATACAATGCGATATCCTTTCCATTTGAAAATATCATCTTTGAATCTCAACACAGTCTTGAAGCCATAACGCACGAATGTGTGTCGCGCTAAAAATATTCCCGACTTACAAAATGCAGAAAAATTGTCCGTCTTTCATGTATATATCATATCCTCCATATCACCTTTCGCGGACGTCCCATCCTTGTTAATGCATGACGTAAACGAAGTTACGTATTCGATGTTGAGTCGTGAAACATTACATTGAAACTACTATATTTCCTTAAGATTAATTTGCATCTTCTTACATTAAAAAAAAAAAGTTTTTAGTATTTGTGATTATAAATCGCACGATAAAATAATTATGATTGAAAGCTCCATTTTTATAGTTATTACTGCTACGTTAGTAATAATAATTATATTTATATAATTACATTTTTCAATAATAATCATATATTCATCTTGATATATTCTATAAACATATTTATTATTGCTAACATTATAGCAGTAATAAGTACAAAAATGGAGCTCCTAATCATAATTATTTTATTATATGCAATTATATATCAAAAATTTTCTCTCAGTATAACGTTTAAAATATATGTATTGCACACGAATGCAATACCTGACACAATGTAATTAAATTCAATTAATCTTTTACGTTAGGAAGCATAAATTTTCGGAGCAAACGAGAAGACTATTCTTTTTATCATATAATACAACGCAATACTAGTTATTTAATTGATTTCGCCGCCAGGTATTTGACTGAAACACACAAAATATCACTCAATATACTTTTATCTCAAACCGGATATGCAAAGAAGGAAGCAATTCACGCGCGATGTCATTAACCCTTATGGATTCGCCAAGCATGTTTGACCTACTCCAGTCAACGAAGTATTATATCCGTTTTACAGAGAATTCCGACGTAATAAAAACCCGTTGAACCCGCTGTCTCCGGATACGTGCAATCGATATTCGAAGACCCTGGAAAATAAGGTTGGCACCTCTTTCAAAAGAAAGATAAACGCAATTTCATATCATTCGAAGTTTTTCTCGTCCAAGAAAAAGTTAAAATCATTAAAGATACAATATATAAAGAAAATCACAGTGGATCTGCTTCCGAGACGCTAGCAGTTTTCTATCTCATTATGTTCATCATTATCTCGCGGGATAAAGCGAGTATCATTTTTCTCGAAAAAGATACTGCTATGTCTTTCGAAACGTTGATTAACCAAGCTATTATGCACCGTTATGCAAGAATAGTGATATTAACGAAAGACGCATCGATATTTTGAACGTGATACGATATCAAAAATAAGAACTATGTCACCCGCGAAGAGCAGCATCTCTGTTAAAGCAACTGATTTAACACTAATTGCGAGGACATTTAGTAATTGGTGGGATATACGTGCTGTATTACCTTCCAGCAGCAAGATTTCATACCTCATTGAAACGTGCGAATCTGAAGGGCGATTAAGTCACGATTTTTTCGTACATGTTACTATTTTATTTTTTCGTATATTTTACTCTGACTTCATAAGAGAAAGGTTGATTGCTTCATGAGAAATATTACCATAAATTTCATTGGAAAATTAAATATATAAATTCATTGCACATTAATTAATTGCTAAAGATGACTAATTGCTAAAAGTCGAACTATGTACACATGATAATGTAATGTTGTAAATATTGAAGTTTTATTTATATCGTATTGCGTAATTTTAATCGCGCAAATTCCCGGCTGCCTGTCTTTTATTTTTTCTTGTTTTTGATTTATTTCGATTTGATTATGTTATTTAGTTTTGCATTGTATTATTTTAGTAAGAGTGGTACGAGATGAGAAGTACAAATTAAAATCGAGACAACTCGAGTCAAGTCACATCATCCCGATTTATTTATATTTAATAAATGCATTTCTAAAAAATGCCATTCCAGTTGATAAGCTTTTGTTTTTGTTTTTACGCTTCCATTTTTTTTTCAAAAATTCGAATACAGGGAAAGGGAATGAAAAAAATCAATCACGCGATTCCATTCAGCATTGAACGTGACCGCCCCAATGCTCTAGTTTTCATTGACGCATTATCAGGAAAACCAACAAGGAGCTATTATAGCAATCGGACTACAACTGAGCGTCCGATGATAAATGCAAACTGCAAATGTTTTTTTTTACTACACTCGCATGCGAAGATTTCACGTACGTGTCGAATTCGACGGGTCTAAGGAATCACGTACGTAATAATAAACGTGTCGAAAATACTGCGTATAAACGACGGAAATGCGCACTTTAAATACCACCCTCTTTCCTCTCTTCTCTTTTCCTGTTTATCGCAATTCTTTAACTTGAGAAATGCATCCTGTTATGTAAATAATATTTCAGTATTGTTTTTTTTATAGTAAATTCAATATCACTCGCATATGGAAAAAATAGTTTTCTTGCTAAAATAAATAACAAACTATTCTCAAAATAATAATAAATAATAAAGTAAATTGTTCTCAAAATATAATTAGATACAGATCTGAATATAACTTTATTTAGATCAGACCATCAAAATAATTATATAGAATATTTAAGTTTTAATAACAAAGCTAATAAAAGTTTTAACATTCTAACAATTATTTCTAAAGAACTCTTATTGTAATATATAACCAGTATCGTTATATATTATTTTAATTATTTTAATAACCAAAGAAAATTATTCCAAACAAAATTATTTTTCGATCTAAAAATTTTAGATTCTTCAATAAACTTTTTTTCGTACACTAAATTAATATACATTAAAACTACTTTATAAAGTATTTAAATGCAGTGACATAATATAATCAATTTTTAATAAAACAATACTGCACTTATATTAAATGTCTTTATGTTAAATAACGTGATTATGTCATTATTAAGCAATTAATCTTTTAAAATATTTATATGTTTTTACATTTAACTTCGTTAATTGCATGATAGCTGCTTTTAGTATGCATTAATTCAGCGTAATGTGAGTAATCGAATTCGTTATTATTTTCGCTGAGACTTGCATTTTCGAGCTAGATCCCTTACACTCTGAAACGCTCACGTAAAAATTAATACAGACGTATATATACTTTCTCCGATGTCAGGTGTGAAAATATTGACACGAAACGCGCCGCTCGTCTCATTGCCAAGAATTTGAAAGTGAGATTTAAATACCAAATTTGAAATACCAAGTGTTGCCGAGTCGATCGGTATCACTTATGTCCCGACCTGCTTTGAGATGAAAGATGAACCATGTCGGTTTTCTACCTTTTCTGCCTTACTTTGAGTGCACACACGTCAGCATTTCCTCTTATGGAAGAGCAAAGAGGAAACGATTTCGATGAGAGGTTTAAAGATAAAAAAGGCAAAAAGAGAAAGAGAGAAAAATGGACACTGAAGATGGAACAAAGAAAATCATCCGGTTCCGATATAATAATATAATTGACAATCATGTTCACTTTTATCAATGTAGATTACTTTAATTTCTATTTAACTTATTTTTTATCCTAGTCAGAATTACAGCTATATCAAAAAATAAGGAAAAATAATCTGAAAATTAATAACATATTCAAACCTCTAAAATCCCAGGTGTCATAAAAATTTCAAGAAGTTCAGATGAACTTTCATAAGAACTTCAATAAGAATTTCAAGAAGTTCAAGTAAGGTTGTTATTTTTAACAACTTCGAAAATTCGAAGCTTCGGAAAAGATATTTGTATGAATAGAAGAAAATGAAAATATATTCACAATATACATATATTCGTAAATATATCTGTATACTTTTTATAAAAACATATTCGTTACTATTAACTATTAAATTAAAAATTGTATAACTTTTGATTCTTCGATGCTTCGAAAATTGAAGTATCAAAAATTCGGAACTTCGATCTTCGAAGATGATGCCGAAGTTTCAAAGTTTCGAGGTCCAAATGTCGAAGTCTTCGAAGCAAATCAGCAGCTCTATAATAAAGACAAAAAAGTCACCGGAATTAACTCTAATAGCCTCCATTTTTTATCATTTTCTAGTTTTAAGGTCTGGTTCTATCAATGTAAGATTAATTACGATTTAAGTCACTTTATCTTTTTCTAATTCGATTTAAGTTATTGTTTATCTTTTTCTAAATAGAAAAAGGTAAACAATGACTTATGCTCTACCAATTAAGTTTAATCCCGGTTCAACTTACTCTTCACCTTTTTCTAGTTCTAAGTTTTAGAAAAAGAAGAAGAATAAATTAAATCAAGATTAAAATGTACCCACATTGATAAAATTAGACTGAAATCCCTTTATTATTAAACGTTGCATTAGTTATTACATTATAGAACATTTATTTTACAGAAATATAATACTGTTCATCTTTTATAAACTGTTTTCAAAATTTTATAGATAAAATATATAAGTATATAAATAAGAGAATTGCGAGTTAAAACATTAGGCAGGAAATATAATCAGTAAAATAAATTCTTATGATGTTAAAAGAATCTTTTTTTCCAATAAGATTGATCTTACAATTAATGATAGATAGTACAATCTTAAAAAAGAATGGCTCAATTTTCAATCTCTAATACCTACTTCTACCAATGTAAATTAACTTTAATTTCAAACCAATTTAATCTTCATTTTTTTCCGGTTTTAACAATTAGAAAAAGATAAGTAATCAAACCAAGATTAAAGTTAATCTTACATTGATAGAACCGGATCTAAGAATCAGAAAACGATAAAACAAATCAAACCGAGATTAAAATTAAATTACATTGATAGAAACATCCATCGCGTCTCATGTGATGTGGCAGAGCGAAGATATGATCTGAGGTTCGACACATTGTTCTTGTCATCGCTCGCCGCTCGCTCGTTCGCGAACGCCGGGCGTCGGACGCGTCATTAGCGAGCCGATGACGGCCGGGCGTGCGGTCGTCGTGGCCAATGAAAGCGCCGGCACGCATCTCATTACCGATAATCGAAAGGCACCGCTCGACTTAACAGCCGACCGCGTAGCCTCCAAACCGTGGAGAACGACGGCGCGGCGTTAGCGTCGTGCGTTCCGTATCGTGTCGCCGAGGAACTTTAATAAAGCGCCTACGGACGGAAATCATCAAGCGAGAAGTATTTTTACGCGGGCAATTCCAAACGTCGCCACAAGAGACATTTGAGATTTCCTTTTTTTTTTCTTTCCACTTCCGCCTGCGGAGGAGGAGAGATAAACGGAAGGCGAGATATATCGCGAAAAATCGAAATTGCAGCAGAGAGGTCTGGCACCTGGAAGAGAGGTTGCGCACTGTGGAACGCGCGTCAGCTGCGAATGACGAGAATGCAGAGAACACAAAAAGCAATGCAAAAAATTTACTCACTTCCTCGCGGCGACGGCGGCGGCAGCGACGGTGGTGATAGTGACGGTTCCCGGCTGCTCGCCCAGCTCCGCGCGCTGTCGGTGAATCGAGAATACCGAGATCGTTCCTCTGGAATATTGCTAAACGCTGCGAAACGCGCAGAGTTGCTACAGGTCAGAGTTCGTTTGCTCTTAGGTACTCTCGTACGTATAGGAGGCGAAAACACCGGTGGCACTTCTGTCTCCCGATGTCCGCGCCGAGGTCCGCGGCTCTTCCTCGCGGTGGGCGGGCCGACAACCGGTCGATCGCGGAAGCTCCAATTTCTTCCTCTTCCTCTAATAACGTAAAACTCGGGCAAGTATGCGCCGTAATTCACCGATCCGATCTGCCTGTATCCGATCCGATCTGCGCAAGGAAACGTGGGCGACAATAAAAATCAACGACTTACAGACGGCGACGATCGGCAATCGGTGGATTGATCGCGCGCCACGCGAGTAGAGTGTTTACAGATATATGGATATGTATCTATCTCTCTCAGCGTCGCTCCCGCATGCCTGCCCGCGGGCAGCAAGCCGCCAAGTGTCACTGGCACGTAAGTACGGCGCCGATCGAAACCGCGAGATGTTGACACGCGAAATGCGAGACGACATCCACATTGCACGGTGGTCCCGACACGACTGTCCGACTGCCGCGCCTCGCGGCCTCATGTCGTCGCGCGAGCGCCCGCGAATCTTTGCTCCAAGAATTATCTGTCGGTCAATAAGAGCACCGTTCGTTCCATCGATCAATCCTAAGCTCTTATCGCGGTCGATACCGATTAAAAAATGCCAGCTGACGCTAAGAATATATATATTTGAAATGTATTGAAATGTATTTATAAAATCTGAAAATAATATTCTAAGTAGGGATCCACCGAATATCCGGTATTATCCGGCACTTTTTTACTATTCGATCGAATAGCCGGATATCATTAATAGATATCCGGGAATATATCCGATTTGATGTCACATCCGATTAAATTGTTAATTTTTTTCTTATACAAATGTTCGAGAAATAAATATGTATAGTCATAATGCTATAATATCTTATACATTATTGCAAAATTACAATCTTTTTCTCTATAAGCTTTTTTTTATTTTTATTTTTTTTTTTAAGACACTTGGATTTCGATCGGATATCTGGAAAATGTCGAATATCCGACTCGAAAAAATTACCTTCTCGGATATGCGATGATTTAGCGAGAATGGATTAAAATGGATTGAAATATTTTTCTATCCGAATTTTTCTATCCGTATTTTAAATAGCGAATACTTTTTTTTGGATTTAATTGAATTCAATTGGATTCAATTAGATTCAATTGGATGCAATTGGATTGAAAAACTACATTTCCTATTCAAAATTTTGAATTGAACAGTATTCACAATTGTGTCTGTGTGCACAGGAAAAGCTAATATTTTTTTTTAGATTGAAAGGCATAGAGATATGCTCCATGCAATTCCTATAAATGAATAAAAATGCATTCAGAATTGAAAAACATTCATTTTAACATTCATGAATCAATATTTCTGAAAATCTGAATCCATTTCAATTCATTTCAATCCATTCTCGTTTGCTGGGAGGATATCGGATATCTGATATCCAGTAATTTTATGATCCGATGCATCCTTAATTCCAAGAATATTTCAGAATGTCCCGAAATATTTTCAGACTGTAAGAACATTTAAATAATCGTTAAACATTTTATTCATACATCGTTATATATTCGGAGAATGTTCCATATAATGTGTTCAATGTAACAGTCCACATGATTTCTCATAT
>NW_017259291.1:873707-880221 GCF_001594045.1 Atta colombica | reverse complement strand
TATATATATATATATGTGTGTGTCCATATATATTCAAACATCTCTCTTTTTTTTGTAAAATTACTTATACTTTTTAGTGTAATACAAATAATAATAGTAATGATAACATAAAAAATAATTAAAGAGATAATTTTCGCATTGTACGTTTTAGAAAAAAAAAACAAGTTTGGAAAAACAGTAAAAAAAATTGCTTATACACAATTATGCATAATTTTATTATACATAAATAATTTTTTTACATTTCTTCAAATTTGATTTTTTCTTGATTTCTTGATCACCGAAATATCACTTTTATTAATATTTTATTGATTTTATTGATATTTAATATCAAATTTATAACATTATTTATAACAGCAATACTTACAATCTCT
The DNA here is from genome assembly GCF_001594045.1 of Atta colombica. Lineage (NCBI taxonomy): Eukaryota > Metazoa > Arthropoda > Insecta > Hymenoptera > Formicidae > Atta > Atta colombica. The sequence goes on along the minus strand of NW_017259291.1, from coordinate 879,850 downwards.
GATTAAACATAGAACATATACATACATACATGTACCAATTTAATAAAATATGCAATAAAATCAATAAGACATCAAAAGTGACACTTCGATAGTGATTTGAATTCTCGAAGACTTTTACAATATTATTAGATATAGAAACAAAATTGTAAAGTGCTATTTAAAAAATTTAGGATGACTTTGATTTTCTTGTAATTTTTTAAATCTTTGTATCATAAATATTGTAGCCTATATAAAACAAATAAATTCTCTTCAATCTTTTTCTTTTAATTGAAAAATCGTGCGAATCGTTACGCTAAACACTCTGTATATATTCTGTAAAATTATGATTTTGCCAGAAATTTCAGGTTCGAATATTTATGTAGTGTCAAAAACATATTTCAATTGCATTATTTGATCCCGATAATAAACTATTTCTAATTTTTTTTTATTATTTTTACATGCAATCTAGAATTATTTGTAATTTTTTTCTAATTATTATTTTGAAATATTGTTTATATTTCCTTAATATTTAAAAACAATAATGCATTCTCTCTCTCTCTCTCTCTCTCTCTCTCTCTCTCACACACACACACACACACACACACACACACGCACGCACGCACGCACGCACGCACGCACGCACGCACGCACGCACGCACGCACGCACGCACGCACGCACGCATACATGCACGTACAGCTCAGTATATTAAAAAAGCAAAAAAAAAAAGAATAGAAACTAATAATTTCAATATTTCACATAGAAAAATTTAGTCTTTTGTAATTTAAATAATAAGACTGATTTTCAATTAATTAGTATTTAAAATACAAAATACTTTTAATCTTTCATTTTGAAATATACAAAATATTTTTACTACGCTAAAATACAAAATATAAAATATTTCATGTGCATCACTAAAATATACAATACAAGATACAATTGTTACAAATATCATTTATTAATGAAATTAAATTATATATTTTTTTATAGAAAAATATTTCAAGTACACGCTCAGCCCTAAATAAATTGTGGAAAAGAGCAAATGACTGCGAAACAAGATTGATAAGAGATGATTTTCTTTTTAAGAATAATTATTTAAGAATAAACATTGTTTTTTTTTCAATGTTTTTAATGTTGCATATACATGTTTTAAGCAATATTATAAAAAAAACATTGATTAAACATATTTTAAACATGCAGTTTGAAACAGTTTAACACATGTTTAAAACATATATAATCAACCCTATTGCAAAATACTCGAAATACGTTTTGAGGATATCATATGAAACTTCTTAAGGACTTTATAAGATATATTAAGAACATTTTTTATAAATTTTTAGAAAAAATTCTTAAAATAAGAAATGAATAAGATCATGTGGTTTTATTGCTAAAAAAATTACAAAATTAATTATTTAGTTCGCTAAAAATCTAGATTAAAGACATACAATTTTTTGCCCAAATAACAAGGTGTCATTATTTTGATGTCAATAATTAGTCATGTTATAGATTATTGAAGTCATTACCTATTTAAGATGTAATAACAAGTCATCTTTTTATAAATTAATGAATTCATTTATTTATCCATCCTACGACGTATTTACAACGTCATACTCTTATTAACTTATTACGACAAATAGCTGACCTATCGACGTATTAGTTATATTATGGCCATTATAACGTTATTATAGTAATCAATTAATCACTACAATAACATTATAAATTGATCACTATAATAAAATTATTACAGAGATTTATTAATAACGTCATTTATTTATGTTAACAACATCAAAATAATGACGTATTTTCGATGTCAGTTTATAACGTTATGTAACTGACAAATCCGTCATTTTAAATGTTTGATTCGTCAAATTAGTCCTAAGAATGATGAATTAATAACGTCAAATAGACGACATCTTGATATTTGGGTACATCATCTTGAATATGTTTTTGATTTAACATACATTAAAACTATTCTATTTAATACGAACCTATTCTTATAATACACACATAAAGAATAAGATCATTGTTCAAAATTGACTTGTAAGAATCGATTGAATAAAACTTAAAAGAAAGAATTTTTGTCGTGCTAGTATTGCTAAAATTTCATTGGCTGATAAATGTTCTAATTCATATTGTAGACAGCTGTCATGTATAAATTGGAAATTATATTGACAAATTATATTGACAAATTATTTAGCTTATAGTCTTTCCGAGAGAGAATTCAAAGATGTTTCTTCAGCAACATCTTCAAGAATTCAGAAAATTAATTTGTTAATTCATTTGTTATATGAAATTCTTTCTGCTCAGATTCCTCTTTAATTGACAAGCTCTTTTTCATCCTAAAAAAAACATTTTTTTGTTTTATTAAAATAATGGTACGATTAAAATATCATTCAGTTGAATAAGATAAAAGATTGTTTTATTCATGATATATTTTTGCTTATTTAGATAAAATCTATATAACAACCATCTACGAAAAAAAAACAGAATTTTTCTAAATAAGCTTTATTTTCGATTTAGAAAGTATAAAATACAAACTTTTCTAGAAGAACACATGTAAGTGAATATACTTTATAAATTAGATCATCATGATGATATTGAATAGTTTCTATTTTATCTATTATTCCAGCTTCTTTAATCATAATGATAAATTTTTCTGTTTGTTCTACTTTCTCTGCAGCACGCAAGATTTCAGTTAGACAATCGAAGACATTAATAATATTATTGTAATTCTTTGCTTCCAATAAATTACAAAAAATTGATAACAAGCCGGCATTTATTAATTCGTTCAAATTTTCAATTGATCCTATCGTTATTATATCCATTACAGTCCATGCAACTATATATTGTGCTTCTTCTGCTCCCTACAAAAAAAATGAAAAATGTATTAAAAAAATGAATTTATCTACAAAATTCTTTATTGAAATATTTAAAGCAGATATTCAGCAGATTTGTTCGTATATAAACATGCTTACACATTCAAGTATTTCTATCAATGGTGATAATAAACCAGCATCTATTACACATTGGATTTGTTCTTTGGTATTAACCATTTTGTAGATTGCCGAAACAATTTCCACTACAATACGAGTATCTCCGTTGACGAGACAATTTCGCAACAAGGTATAAAGATGTGACAAACCTCCAGCGAAAATTACAGCATTTGTTTTATAAGTATCACCTGATTCTACTATATGTGCAACTGTGCGCAATGCTGGAACAAAGATATTTTTTGCTTGCGACATCAGACATCCTAAAACTTGCGGTAGAATGCCAGTTTCCAATAATGCATGTATGTTATCATCGCATCCATCAGTAAGGTAAGCGAGTATCCAGCAGGTACTGGCTGGAATAAACAGCGTTATAGCATCTCAAAGTTACAACAAATTATATAATATATAAATATAAAATAAAACGTGTATATCTTACAAATTACGCTTTGATTTCGAATAGTAAGTAGGTAACTAAATATTGGTAGAATAGGTCTAATCAATTCAATGGCTAAAGGTGGATTCTTTTTACATAAATGGAACATAGTCTTTACGATGTTGCGCAATGATATCATCTGCATATAGGTATATTATAAGTATCAGAAAATATTGAGAAATGATATTTACTTATTAAAAGAAACATAGATTTAAAACTTTATTTAACATAAAAACTAAGTATATATTGCTAATTTGTGTACTAAAAGCAAACATCATTAGAGTTGTTTAATATTTCAAAGTAATTTCATAAAAACATGTAACATTTCCAAAAATATACATTATTCTTACTCATTTAGAGAAATGTAAATATTACTAATTCAGATATTAACAAACCAAGAAGAAAAAAAGAAAGATTCAAAAACAAAAAATATTTTATTTTATTTGGATTTTATCTCATATAACAAATTCAATAATATTGATAAAATAAAAAATATTTATAAAATATTTATAAAAATACTTTTAAATTTTAATCACAACTATAATAATTTAATTTCTTTTGAATAAATATAGTATATTTGAGATTTTGATTAATCAATATTATTAATAATCAATATTATATATTTGTAATAATTAATACAATAAAAAGCTATTTATAATAACTGTAAAATATCTTGATGAATAATTATTATTTACATTCTACAATCATTAGTAAAATACAAGTCTGTCACATATGAATAGTTATTTTTGGTATATAATTTCTTTTTTAAATACTCTTAAGGTTCTATTTCTCTTATATAATAATAATATATAATTAAGAAACAAATTTAATTATATCATATTTATTAAATAATTTAATTAAGTATAGGATGTGTTATGAATATTATACTATTCTATTTTTAGATCAATACCAGAAATAATTAATCATCATCATTTTCTTGTAATAAAGATACAAATATAAAATATTAAAAATTCATTCATTAACTAGTATCAACAATTAATAACTATTATTAAGTGTAATCAATTTAAAAACATGTTTTTATCACACTAAGTTTCATCACATTAATTGCTTTCCGGTTTGCAAATAGCATTTGTACACTCTCTAGACAAATGGACAAAAATGTTGTTTCTACAACAGTGTTAAATACAAAAGACATACAAGTAAGACAAATGTAATTGAAAGATATTATTAAATACATTGAGAAAAAAATATCTTAAATTTCAATAAATATTTATTTGAATAGTACCAACTAAATATTTATTAAACATATATAAAAATATATTATTTATTTGCTACAAAAAATATTAATTTGATTTAACAATCACTTCTTTTAATTAAGTAAATATTTATTTATTGTAAGTAAATTTAGTTAGCAGTATTCAAATAAATATTTATTTAAATTTAGACTATTTTTTTCTCAATGTACAATGTCACTTACTGAGATACCAGAATTAATAAATTTAATCAAAAGAGGTAAAGCAGCATGATTAAGAGCAATATCACGTGCATAAGGCATATCTTTCGTTATATTTCCTAAAATATACACTGCTTTTCTTATAATAAAAGACACTGTGGACTTAAGTAGCTTCACTAATTTTGATATTACTCCATGTTTTATAATACTCTGCTTTTGTTTGAATGTACCCAAACTCATGCGAGTTAATACATTCATTATTTCAAATTGTAAGCGAAGACTGAATAAAAATAAAGAAATAATATCTTATTCATAAATATATGAAGAAATAATTTTCTTAAATCGACAAATAATTTTTTCAGTTTTCAAATACATACTTGTGACTAATATCTAAGAGTTCAATACTACGTGATACTATGTTATCTTCTACTGTATCATTTATAAAAATAGGTATTCTATTATGTATTAAGATTTTGTAATTCTGAATTGCCACTAATTGTAATGTTTCATTTGATGAGTATATGTAATTTACAATTTCTTCTATAGAAAGACGGGAAGTTAATGTAATATTTATTTTTGATAAATCTGGTAATGCTTGATTTGTATCAAGATTGCAATTTGACAATCGATCATCTTCTTTGGCTTTACATAGCTCTACTGATAATGCATCTTCATTTCTTCGTGCTTCCTAAGAAATATGTAAACATAAAATATGTAAAATGTTTTGTATCTACTTGCGATCTGTATTAAATAATTAAAATAAAAGATTAGAAAGTAATGCGTTTATTTACATTACTTTTTTCGGTAATGATCGTTATTTTTTTGTGTTTGTAATGGTAAAACATCATTACATTTTTATAGTAATGAATTCAACTATTACTTTATCGTTATTTATTTCCCTTTTTATCTTTATACTACTATTTAATGGATCGCATTATTTTTCATGGACTAGAAATATTTTATAATAAAAAAGGAAATATCGACAAATATTTTGTATCTAAGTTGCATTCTGACACATTGTCGATACTAAAAATCTGTAGTATATACGTATTATAAACTATAAATTTTCAGTATTGGATATTGAAATGCATTCGTAATAACAACATTTAATTAATGTTTAAAAATAATGTTAAAAAATTTTTAACAAAATTTACATTTAAAATTACAATTATTTATTTCCTAAAGGTGAACGTATTATACATAGATTAAAAATATATAATATACATTAAAAAATAAAAATATTCATATAATTATCATAAAGATATTAAATATAAGTTTAATGTAAAGAAAAGCTTGCTATATAGATTAAATTAAATTTTTAAGTTT
>NW_017259291.1:872645-873111 GCF_001594045.1 Atta colombica | reverse complement strand
AATATAATTAATACCATACAATACAGATAAAATTATAATTTTATTTATAATATTTTGTTTATTTAGAAAAATGTAAAATATTCTATGATAAAAACAAAGTTTTCTACATAAATTATTTTTTTATTTATGAACATTGAATAAATATACAAACCGTTTGAAGAAAGTACGTATTGATTATAGCCAAAGATTCTGCATAAATTCGTTCATTTTTATGATATTGAAGATCTTCTATTTTATCTAATCCTCCAAATTTTTTAATCATAATGGTAAGTTTTTCTGTTTGTCCTATTTTCTCTGCTGCATGCAAGATTTCAGCCATGCCAATTAAGGCATTAATAATATTTAGATAATTATTTGATTCAAGTAAATTACAAAAAGCTTGCAATACGCCAGCTTGCACTAATTGGATCAAATGTTGAATCGTTCCTCCAGTTATTAAAGCAATTACAGTCCATGTGGCTATTTT
>NW_017259291.1:867874-872545 GCF_001594045.1 Atta colombica | reverse complement strand
TAGAATATAAGAAACATACTTACAAACTGAAATCCTTCTATTAATAATGGTAACAGATCAGCATTTATTACACTTTGAATTCGGTCTGTATTGTCAATCATTTTAAAAATTGCCCATAAAGCTTCCTTTACAATATCTTTCTCATCGACACACAAATAATATCGTAACACGTCACCAAGACGCGACAATCCTCCAGCAGAAATTATAACATTCTTATGTGTATCATCACCAATTGTCACTATATTTCCTATTGTACGCAATGCTGGAATAACGATAATTTCTTTCCTCAACGTCAGACATTCTAAAAGTTTCGGTAGAATGTCTATAGTTTCCATTATTGCTTGTACATTATTAAATCCATTAGTAAGGTAAGAGAGTGTCCGGCAGATGTCGGCTACAACAAACAGGGATATTATATTTAAAAATTAAAATAAATTATATAATGTATAAATAAATTATATAACGATAAAATGCGAATATCTTACAAATTATATATTGATTTTTAATATTAAATAGGCAATGAAATACTGGTAGAACAGGTCTAATCAATTCAACATTTAGAGGTATATTCCCTTGACATAAATTAGATAAAAGCCATGAAATGTTGTCCATGAATATTACCTGCATATTTTATCAAAATCAAAAATATTGAAATATTATCTACTTATTAGAAGAAACGCAGTTTTAAAATTCTACTTGATGTAAAAACTAAACTTGTCTTGCTAACATTTATGTTAACAAAAACTTACAAACATCGTTATCATCGTATCTTTCAAAACACTTTGATAAAAATATGTTGTAATTTCCTACGAAATTTCCTAGGAAAAATACATTATTATTACCGATTTATATACGTTTTTCTTTTTTAGAAGAGATAGTGAATCATAAGCGCGTTTTCAATTATCCAACACAAATATTATTAATTCAGATGCTAACTGCTAACAAATAAAGAACAAAACTAAATTCAAGAACAATAATAAATTAAAAACTCAAGAAATATTTCATTCCAATATAAATGTATATTCCATGTATATAACTGATCTAATAAATAAAAAAGTAGTAAAAATTCACATTAGGAGAGAATCCCCCAATGACCTTGACTCTGACATGTTGTCATGATCCTGAGTGACCTCCAACAGGTTTTAGACATCGCTCATCTTTCGTTAAAAAATTGTTAATAAAAAAAGTTTAAAAAATAACGTCTTATTTCTATTATGTGTAATATTAAAAACTATTCTATATCCTTCCTTGCTTATGTAATGACTTTTCACGCGAAGTGACTTTCATCTCACCTCCCCTCCCCCCTGCTTCAGAGATGCCTTCTACGCGAAATGACTTTCACCTCATCTGCCTTCCTGTTTGGGGGTTGGAGGACGCACGACTTTCACGCGAAGCGACTCCCAACTTGAGAGTTCTACCCTCCTACCCCCTGCTTGGGGGCAATTTATTTTAAAGAGAATTTTTGTTTTATATAGCAGAACTTTTTTTGTTAACAACTTTTTAACAAAAAACAAGCGATTAAAACCTGTTGGAGATTATTCAGCATCATGATCTTGACAACATATGTTAAAGTCGAGGTCATTGAGGAATGCTCCTCTAATGTAAATTTTTACCAAAAAAAATTATGATCTCACATTATGATATCACATTATCAGATAAAATAAAATATTGTGAAGAAAAGCAAATATCTTCGAAAGAGATTATTTAATTAATTTCTCTCAGACAATAGATTTGAGGTTTTATCAAGAAATTTATAATAATAATTGTGGAATAAACAGTTTTTTAATATATAATGAATTAGTCTGTACTTTCGGATATAATCTTACTTCTTTATAAATAATTATTATTTAGTTTCTATAACAGTCATTAACAAGCAGCTCAGTTTGTCAATGCTAGTTACACATGTTTTGTACAATATATATAATTCTCTCTTTCAAACACTTTCTCTCCATTTAAGTATTATGTTTTAAAATTAGTTATAATTTAATTAAGTAATTTAATTAAGTAAAGTGTTACAAATATTACTATTTAAATGGTCTAAATCAACGGATATAGTTTGATTATCTTCACTTTTTTGCAATAAAAATAAAAGTATAACATTACAAAAATCATTCATTGCTAGTATCAACTATTATCGAATGCAGATGATTTTAAAAATATTTTGTTAACATATTAATGTCTACAAAACTTGGCAAGCACGTTGAGTGTTCTTTCCTGATATATATTATAATATTATCCTCTTTGAGGCGCAGACAATAAATTATTTTTAAGATAATAAATATCCTTTTTAATTTATATTTTTATTTCTTGATGGATAATATTATATTAGAAAGGAACACTCAATATGTTCGCCAAATTTCATAGAAATTGAGACAGTTCGTAGCTTGCCTTTCTTGCAGAATCATATTGTCAATATTGACAATATGAAAGCAAGTGAGATAATCAAGAGGTATTATCAAATATCACTTACTGAAGTATCAGATTTAATTAAATCTGCCAAAAGAGATAGAACATTATATTTAAGAGCAAAGTCACGTGCACGTGGTTTATCTTCAATTATATTTCCTAAGGCACGCACTGCTTGTTCCGCAACAATAGGCGATGACTTAAGTAATTTTATTAATTTTGATATTACTTCACACGTTATAACATGCGTTTGTTTGAATGTATTCGAAGTTATGATAGCTAATAGAGATGCTATTTGAAATTGGAAGGAAATACTAAATAGAAATAAAGAAATTACATCTTATTTATAAATAATTCATATATAAACTAATAATTTACTTAATTTGATAAATCATATTTTCGATTTTCGTGTACATACGTGTCCTTGTCTAAGAGCTTAATACAGCGTGGTAATATATCATCTTCTATCGTATCGTTTATAGAAGGATTTTTTTCTCGTTTTAATTTTGCATAAGCTTGGATTCCCAGTAATTGTAATGTTTCATCTGACGAATTTATGTAGTTCACAATTTTATCTACAGAAAGATCGGAAGTGGATGAAAGAACAGAATCTATTAGTTCTTGCTCCATATCAAGATTACGTTTGAATAATCGATTATCTTTTATGGTTTTACATAACTGCACTACGTCATTTTCAATTCGTTTCTTCTAAAAAATATATACATGTATCAACTACGTATAAAATATTTCATAAACATCTAGTAGTATATCTTGTCAAATAATTGAAATATCTTAACATAAATTATATACAATAATGAAAAAGGTGTACAATATATTTATATATAAAGTTGAATCTAAAATATATAAAATATAGAGAATTGAAAAATGTTGGCTGCTATAAATTTTTTATTTAAGTTCTATAAATTAAAAAATAATTTAATATACACTTACTTGATATTCCTTATCAAATTCAATCATATCAGATTCAAATTTTGCTGTGTATTTATTGCTGTCATCCTCTTGAGAAGACATTGTCTTGAAGATTTTGTAGATTCACTGCATAAATATTTAAAAAAAGGATTCAAATTAGAAAAATATTCATAATGATAATGATAGAGTACAATGAGAAATAATTTATACATCCGAATCTGATAGAATATGTCTATAATTAACTTAATCAAAATTTACATTTTATTATATAAAGAAATCTCAAATTATATTACAATACAACCAATGTATTGTATAATACGAAAACGTGATTATATGTTAAACGTTCTTATTTTCAAATTTACTTTCCATAAATATAATTATTTCTATAGATATCTAATAAATATATATAAATAAACATGACTAAAGTTTTATTTATGTATCTATATAAATAAATTGATTTCAAGCGTATCTTTAGTAATTAGTCAGTACAATAATTACCTGATCAAACTACAGATTCCCTTGCGTCCGTATTACTTGTTTATCTTAATGTCAATGACTGACAAGTTCGAACGTTGTTATTTTCACATTATATACTAAACTCTTTATTTCGGATGTGAACAGCTAATTGAGTCTATTTTTGACGTCATAACATCTATCTGATACTAATCGCATAATTGAAGTTTTTCTGAGAATCGAAAACGCTGATCGATTTAAAACGTTGTTATCCATAAAACGTGTTATGATTACATTGTTGAGTGGGAAATTAAAACAGGTACACGTAATTTTGTTCATTTTCACTGGGCATTGTATCAAATTGATTAGCATCCTCGATTCTCAGAAAAACTTCAACCATAATACATTTAATAACAGACAAACACCGATGTTAGGGTGTCAAAAACAAACGCGATTAATTGTCAATAGACAATCAACGTATTAATAAAAATTTTTATAAATAATTATATTATTAAGACAATTAAATATAATATTAAAAATAAATATAATATTAAAAATATTAAAAAGTAGTCATATATTATTATACATGAGCACGTGCTGTCAAAGTTTCTGTCATAATTTGAGTTATATAAGAACATTTTTGTTTTTATTAATTAAAGTAGAGAATATGTATTTTATTAGAAATTTATTGATGTTGCAGGTATAATTTATTAATTATTTTAAAAAATTCTATAATTCGTTTGTTAATATTAAATCTCTTTTTTTTTTAAATAAATTCAGCCAAATATAATTTTTTTGTATCATATTTTAGGATATTTGAACGAAATTCATGCCAAATTCACTTGAACAGCGTATGAGGAGCAGACTTTTATTATGCATTTT
>NW_017259291.1:866791-867774 GCF_001594045.1 Atta colombica | reverse complement strand
TATATATATATATATATATTAAAGAACATAGACATTTCGAAATAAATCATGTAATTAATTGCATTATTTTAATTAAAAACAAATAAAATGCAATTGTTTAACTTTTTTGCAATTGTTAAGCAATTTTGTTTAATATTTCACATCCTACTGGTTGACATATTATTATTTTTTTGTAAAGTACGTAATCTCTTTCTTTCTCGTTTTCTGAAAATTACAAGTTTTGGACGCATTTTACAAATCTGCTATTCATATGCTCATGTCTCTTTTTTTTCATCAGTGTGACGAGTTTCCTAACTCGAATAATCAACATTAACGATTTAATATCTCAGTTCGCGGAAAAGAGTGACACTTGTTTTTGCCAGATTTGGTCGTTTTGTTCAAAAATATGTCTAATAAGCTTAATTTTATCACTGAATTTTATCAATTATATTACACGTGAGGGAGCTAAACAATTACCGAATTTAAATTAAACATTGTTCACAAACTTTAATATGATTATATAAAAATGTATTTTAAAATTCATTTCCAGTACTGGAAATCCATAGTATATATGTAATATGAATTATAGATTTTCAATACTGACAATGACTATCAGTATGTCTAAGATTTAAAATATATATAAAATATATGTAAAATTTCTTTTTATTTCTCAAGAAATAAAAATGAGAAAATAAACATTATAATTTCATTTATTGCATATAATAACTTTTTATTATATACATAATACGATATACATAATATTAAACTATAAATACAACTATAAATAATATTAAACTGTAAATACATTTTTGTACATTTGCACAACCTAGGTTTACTCGAATATTCATAAAATATCTATTATTTTTATATAGAGACATATGAGTATCTCGGCGCTAAGACATGGCACGAGACCAAATAAAATATTTATAAAGTATATTAAAGTATATTAAAGTATATCAAAAAGTTAAATATCAAAATATTTATATATAGTAAATTATATATAT
>NW_017259291.1:858553-866561 GCF_001594045.1 Atta colombica | reverse complement strand
TATATATATATATATATCTACAATATATACAAAAAAATCTTATATCTAAGTGAAAAATGACTGTCAATTCAACATCATTACTTCGACGCTAAATCAATTTGATGAGTCATTTCTCGCTCAATTACTGAAATATTTACATCAGATTTTAGCTGATTATTCATGTTTGCATTAACATATTTACAAACTCAAGTATTTCTATCTATAATGATAAGAGACCAGCATTTAATACATTTTAGATTTGATTCGGATTAGTAATCATTTTTAAAGATTATCACAACAATTTTCTCTGCAATATGCTCATGGCGCGATGATTCCGCAACAAGGCACGTAAATACGGCAATTGTTCTACTAAAATTAAAATATCCGATTCAGTCACCTCATCTATTCCTACTATATTATCAACTATGTGTAACATTGGCATAGCCTCTAAAACAAGTACATTTCGCAATATTAAACGATGCAGACTTAAGTAGCTTCATTATTTTTGGTATTGTGTCATGTTCTATAATATACTACATATAATATTCTATAATATACTACACTTCTTCGGAAAATGTACCCGTGATTAAAGCAGTAAACAAAGATAGTACTTCAAATTGCAAGGTAGGATTGAAGAAAAATAAAAAAAATTATTTCTTATATTAAAATATCTATCAAAAATACATGAAGAAACAATTCATTTAAATAGATAAATTATTTTTTTAATTTTCATATACATACCTGCCCCTATCTAAGATCTCCATACAATGTGATAATGTCTTACTTTCTAAAACAAGCTTTATAACAGGCTTTATTGCTGAACTAAAAAATTTACTATAAATCTGAGATACCATTATTTGCAATGCTTCGTCATATGAGAATACCCAGAATATTCTTGTTGTTCAATTTCATATTGAGGAATTTCATCTTGAGATGCAGAAGAAGTACGAGTGAATGGAATAATAGCTTCTGTCGATAAACTTGAAAGTTCTGTGTCCCAACATTATGTTTTGACAGTTGATTATCTTTTATGATATACTACATAACTATATCACATAATTGAATATAAATTATGATATTAAAAAGTATGCAAAGTGTTTAAACTCTGCTAAAAAAAAATTATGGCAAAATTATGAACAAAAATTGACCAACGATAATTTTTTTGACTAAGGATAATTTTGCGAAAAATTATTATAGGATAATATATTTTTTTTCAAATCAAAGCTTGAAATTTCTACTTTAAGACGGTATGACCATATTTTAAGTTTGATACCTTGATATTTACCTCTGCCATTGAACATTTAAAGATATGAGGGTGTGTATATTGAAAGTTGTATAATTTGACGGAATGTACAGACTTTATAAAATTTTTTTGTGGAATGCTGTTTGCAGGGGCGGTATAAAGTTCGAACTCTTCCCTTTAATTAAAAAAAAAAGAACAAAATTATCGTTCAAAATTGGCCTATTTTTATCCACAATTTTCTACGTCATAATTTTTTTTGAGCAATGTATATAAATGTTAAATACACAAAAGATATCCGAAGAAACATCTTTGATAATTTTACATGTATTCAGAGAAAACGGATATTTTTATTAATATTACCAATTATGGGATTAATAATATCGTTATTATCGCTAAATTGAAGTAAAGAACAAAGAATTCTCAATATACCAGCTTCCACAAACTGAGTAAATTGTTGAACTGTTTCTCTTGTTATCATGATAATTATAGTCAATGCAGCCATATCGAAATTTGTGTGTATTATTTTGTATTAATATTTAAAGCAAGTAATTTCTAATTTCTTGTTATGTGCATAACCATAACTGAAGGAAAATATTATAATATTATAAAGATTATTTATTGTTAGTATTACACATATAATAATTAATTATTACTAAATTTCTTTTAAAAATTTTTTGTCATACTTATTACTTTGATTACAAATATCATTTTTTAAACAAACGAACAAAAATGTTGTTTATGAGTACTGACAATAAAAAAGCAAGCATGTGATAAATATGTGATTAAAGAATATTTTTAAATAAAATGTCACTTACTGAAGTATCAGACTTAATTAAATTAACTAAGAGATATAGTGTCATATTGAAGAGCAAGGTCACGTAGGAAATATCAATTATATTTCTTAATACACAAACTGTTTGTTCGGCAACAACTAAAGATGTAGATTTAACTTCATTAATTTTGGCTGCTTCATATTCGATATACTAATTCTTCGATTCTTTGTTGAAAAATATGGATTATAATGAAAAATTAGAAGTTCTCCAGCAAACACAAAGTAAGTAACACCTGTTAGTTGTAATTTCCCACTCAACAATATAATATGTATGTTACATTATAATATTGTTGAGTGGAAAATTACAACTAATGAGTACGTTACATATTACTTTGTGTTTGTTGAGAACTCCCAATTTTTTATTACATATTTTTCTATCTTATCTCGAGAGTTTTTTAGAACATTATAATAAATTATTTTTTCATTAAATACTTTTAAAGTTTAAAATTTACAGTATTGTCGCATTATCCAAGATGTTTGACCGACTAAAATCTCTTGAATGTTGTTCAAGATTATGACTTGGATATTTGTTAAGATCAAAGTCAATGAAGATTGTTCCTCTTATTTTTATTTTTACATAAAAATGAATTTTTAGTGCAATAATGAAAATAAAAAAAAATGATCTCCAATCTTAATCAAGCTTTTATCTTAACAAATATTATCCAGAGCATGACTCTGAACAATTATATTCAAATGGTTTTAATCATCGGTTGAACGACTTTGGATAATACTAATGATGGCGTATCGTAACTTTCCATTCTTATAACTCGAAAAGTACTTAATGAAAATGAACTTTATTGTAATGTTTTGAAAAGCTTTTGACGTCAGTTATTAAATCCTGGAATCAAAAATAGAGTGTTGATAACCTGATTTTGCCATCCAAGGCCAAAGATATGATCAATAAATAGATCTTTTTAGAATCTTTTGAATTATTTTTCCAAAAATGTTTCATTTTCGAGATGTTTCAGCGGTTCGGGACTCATCCTATAAAATGTTATATAATGTGATCATATTTTTGAAAGGTGTAAAAGTTACTTTTCTAGTCATTCTTTAATTATTCTTTTTATTATTTTTTATACATATGGACAAAGATTATAAAAGAAAAAGAAAACATATAAACACATATTTTATATACAGGGTCTCAATAACTTTGTTACAAACAATACCTCCCGTTAATGAAAAAAATCTAGCGGATTAATATCAAGAACAACGTAGCAGTAAAGGAGTAAGACTTCCTCTTCCTATTCATCTATTTGCATATAAAATATTCAATGCATTGCACAAGATAAACGGATGTTATTTTTAATTCTCTCTTATTATAATAAATTTTCCTTTCTGTTGTACTTATTTCATTATTTGCATCCATTCTCAAAATTTTTGAATTTTTTGTATATACTTAAGATCACATGAAGGTAAAAAATCGATAACTTAGAAATAACTAAAAATATGACATTGAGAAAAAAATAATTCCCATCACAATATTCCCTTCATGTATTTCTTCGAACAATTTATTCCTAGGGCATTTCCGCATATCACTAACTGTAATGATATTGCCTTGTAATAAATTATTGGGACACTGCGTATAATTATATTTATATTTGATTAAATGTAAATGCTTTTTAGCGAATATTTTTTGTCACGCAATTTTTCTATAATTTGATTAGTCGATATCTATTCTAATTCTTTTTGTAAGTAGTTATTATTACAAAATAATAATCAAGTCTCATATTGATTGATCTCTTAAGTATAATAGTCTTTCAGTTCGAATTCAAAAATAAATACATCAAGAAATTAAATTTTTTAATCAGTCCATTATTCAATCTGTTAAATTCAATAAAAAAAATCTCTTTAAATTCAGGAGAAATTTTTCAATATCTTAAAAATAGTCTGTTTATTAAATTTTAATTTAGTTTATTTTAGTTTATTATATTGATAATGTGTAATTAGTTTTATTATTTAATTTAATGAAGTTATTAAAAATTATGAAGTTATTAAAAATTATGATTCCATTTAAAATATTTTGCTTATTTAGATAAAATATTTATGAAAAGAAATAAGAACTTTTAATGTAAATAGTTCTCAATTTACACACATAAAATAAGTATATAAACTTGTTAAGAAAATAATGAGCTAATTATAACCATAGATTTTTCATAAATTATTTCATTTCCATGATATTGAAGAGCTTTCAGTTTATCTAATCCTCCAGCTTTTTTGATTATAGTGACAAGTTTTTCTCTTTGTTTTACTTTCTCTGCAACATCCCAGATATTATTTAGACCATTTAAACCATTAATAATATGCTCATAATTGTTCGTTCCCAATAAACTACAAAAAGCTAACAGTATATCAGCATTTATTAATTCGGTCAGTTGTTGACTTGTTGCACACGAGATTAAATACATTAAGATCCATCCAGTTATCTTTTGAACCATTCCTTTTCCCTATAAATAAATATGCATATATATTATTGTGTGTGTGTGTGTGTGTGTGTGTGTGTGTGTGTGTGTGTGTGTGTGTGTGTGTGTGTGTGTGTGTGTGTGTGTGCGTGTGTGTGTGTGTGCGTGTGTGTGCTTGTGTACAACACAGTACTAACAATCTCAAAGTTGCGTAGGTTCTAATGACATAAATCAAAAATAAATAAAAAGCCTCTGAGAGCCAACGCTAGTTATTGTTGCGAATATGAATTTATTATTATCAGTTACAATTAATAATAAATTTTTATTCAACAATAACTAGCATCAATTCTCAGAGACTTTTTATTTATTTCTGATTTATACCCTCAGTACAATAAAAAAGAATGTATTGAAATGAATTAAAATTAATTCATTTCGACGTTTATAAATTCGCGCTCCTGATTTTTTAATCAAAAAATAATAGACATGAATATATTTAAATACAACATAATGAAAAGAATTTCGTATTTCTATCCAGTTGAGTTCAAAAATAGTTAGAATAGATATTCAGCAGGTTATTTTGGGTTTACGCAAACATACTTACAAACATAAATATTTCTATCATTGGTGGTAATAGACCAGCATCTAACACATTTTGAATTTGGTTCATGTTTTTAATCATTCCAAAGATAATCAAAACAATTTCCTTTGTAATATCTTCATGATGATTGGCATGATGATTTCGCAACAAGGAACAAAAATGCGGCAAATAATCCGCTAAAATTAAAACATCCGATTCATTCGCCTCATCCATTCCTACTGCATTTTTAATTGTTCGCAACGCTGGAATAAGAATACTTTCCTCCTTCGACGTCAGACATTCTAAAATTTTCAATAGAATACCAGTTTTCAATACTGCTTGTATGTTATGGTTGGATTTATAGGTGATGTAAGAGAGTATCTTGCAAATATTGGCTGAAACAAACAGCAACATACAAAATTCATAATAAATACCTTAAAATAAATTACAATATATAAAATAATAAAACATGAATTTCTTACAACGTAATTCTTGATCAACACAATCTTGATTTCCGTTATTGAACAGGTAATTAAGTATTGGTAAAACAGGTCTAATCAATTCAAAAGATAAAGCCGAGTCCGATTTTTTACATAAATAAGTTAAAGTCCTTACAATGTTGCACATAAATCCTGTCTGCATCGTTTTAGAAAATCAGTATTAGAAAAGTATTGAAATATCGTCTATTTATTAAAACAAACATAGTTTTAAAATTCTACTTAATATAAAAGTTAAATTTGTCTTGCTAGTTTTTGTGCTAACCGCTTGCAAAATATCATTATCATTGTTCCATACTTCAGAGCATTTTCTTAAAAGCACATAATGTAAAAGCTAATTTTGTTAGCAGATGCTAATAAAAAAAGAAAATAAGAAAATAATTCAAAAAATATTTCATTTCAATATGAATATATTCCATATATCTGATCTAATAGAACAAAAAGAACTATGATCTCGACTTGATATCAGATAAAATAAATGATTATCGAGAGGAGAGAGAGAGAGAGAGAGAGAGAGAGACTTATTTATAAAAACTATATATTGTAATTTAAATAATAAATAATTACTCTCATACGAATAGTATATTTAATATTTGAGATCATTGAATATTGAAATATTTATTATTTATTACAATAATTATAGAAGAAATAGTTTTTCAATATACAGGGTTGGTACTAATCACTCTAAAAGATTTTAAGTAGTGATTTCTCACACAAATTCAAGACGAAAACTTCATATTTGAAACGACTTGATTTTAAAGATACAGGATAATTAAAATAAAAAAAAAAAATTTTGTTTTACTTAAAAATTTCAAAAAGCACTCGAGTTATTTTAATGAAACTCTATATGTTTAAAACTGCAAAATAATTCAAATGGTTTTCAAAGTTTTTTTTTTCAAAAACTTTAACAATCAGTATCTTTGAAACTAACCATTTCGGATATATACGTTGTACGAAATTTTCAGCTTAAACTTGTATAAAGAACCTTTTAAAATCTTTTAAAGTGTTTAGTATTCACTTTTTACAATGAATAATTCTATATACTTTCTTTCTATATAATTTTATATATTTATCGAATTATTATTTACTTTGCAGTGTTAAAAAGCCTATTTTATCAAAGCAGAGCTATATTTTTTCCGTGTAATATACAATTTTCTCTTTTAAGCACTACTTAAGTTTATTTGTTAAATTAGTTATAACTTTATTAAATAAACAGAATGAAAAATATTTCTACCTAAATGTTTTAAACCAATATTGGCATAATTTGAGTATCTTCAGTTTCTTGCATAGAAGAGAAAAATATAAAATTATAAAATTGATTTAGTGCTATTATTAACAAAAAAAATTATATGAATATAATTTTTCTTTTAAAAATTTAGTCGCTCTTACAAAAAATTAGCAATTATTTATTACATTTATTGTTGTTCAGTATGCGAATTTCATTCATAAATAAACGGAAAAAATGTTGTTTTTGAAGATAATGACAATATAAAAATAAGATAATGTAATTAAAGAATATTATTAAATGCAGTTACTTACTGAGATATCAAGTTTAATTAAGTCGACCAAAGAAGGTAGAACATTTTGTTCAAGAGCAAGATCACGTGCATATGGTCTATCTTTGATTATAATTCCTAAAGCATGCACTGCTTGTTCCACAACATTAGATGATGCAGACTTAAATAGCTTCACCAATTTTGTTATTATTCCATTTTTTATAACATATTGCGCTTCTTTGGAAAATGTATTCAAAATTACAGCAGTTAACAAGGATATTAATTCAAGTTGCAAGACAAAACTAAATAAAAATAAAAAAATTATACCTTATATCTTAAATATTATATTTATCATTGCACAATATACGAAGAAACATTTTATTTAAATAGATAAATTATTTTTACAGTTTTCATATACATACTTGTCGTTATCTAAGAGTTCAATACAACGTGCTAATATGTCACTTTCTAAGATATCAGAAGAATTTGTTTTCGAATAATTAAATAATTTGCTATAAACTTGAATTGCCAGTATTTGTAATGCTTTGTCTGACGATAGTGTCAGGTCTTGTACAATTTCATGTACAGTTCCATTTACAGAAAGAAAAGATGGAACAACGGCTTCTGTCGATAAACGTGGAAGTTCTGGCTCTGTCTGAACATTACATTTTGACAATTGATTATCTTCTTTGGATATATAACTATATCATATAATTGAACATAAATTAAGTACGGTATCAAAAAGCATGCAAGATATTTATATATAAATCTTAAATACATGAAATATCCTAAATCTTTCGTAATTATTTTAAATATGTTGAACAGCTCCACGCACGCACGCACGCACGCACGCACGCACGCACGCACGCACGCACGCACGCACGCACACATGTATGTATGTACCAGGTGTATAAGTAATAATGAGAAAAAAGAAATGACGATTTTTTTCCCAAAAAAAAACACGTTAAATTCGGAAGAATGATAA
>NW_017259291.1:854933-858453 GCF_001594045.1 Atta colombica | reverse complement strand
ATATATATTGGGTTGTCCGGAAAGTTCGTGCCGAACTAATCTATATAATTTAATAAATGTATACTAAAATTTAAATTTTCTGCGTTTCAATTTTCCTTCAACATCGGCACGAACTTTCCGGACAACCCAATATATATGAAAATTTTTATCTAATTAATATTATGAACAATGACGTTCATTTTAATACAAATAAGATTATAATTTTATTTATAATATATGTTTTCCTTAGAAGTCAGATAAAATTAAAAATCCTTTAGAAAAACGAAAAAAATAAAGCTTTCCTATATAAATTGTTTTCGACATAAATAAACATATAAAAGTAACAATACAAACCTTTATAGAAAAAAAAGCATTTATTATGACCAAAGATTTTTTATAAATTTTCTCATTCTTATGATGTTGAAGAGCTTCTATTTTATCCAATCCTCCAATTTTTTTTATCATAATGACAAGTCTTTTTACTAGTCCTATTTCCTCTGCAGCATGCAAGATTTTAGTCAGACCAGTTAAAGCATTAATAATATTGGTATGATCGAGAGAAGTAAATTTTAAATTTGAGGGAAGTAAATTACATAGAGCTGGTAATATACCAGCATTCACAAATTGATTAAATTGTTGAACTGTTGCTCTCGTTATCATAGTAGTTACAGTCCATATGGCTATTACTTTTATTCTTCCCTAAAAAAATTTATAGATATATTGACTGAAATTTTGTATCAAAATATTTATATTACTTTATATCAATATTTAAAACGAATCTAATTTCTTATTATATGCATAACCATAACCGAAAGGAGGTAATTATGGAATATATAAAATATCCACAATATCTTATATAGTTTATGCTGAATTCACATTCTATTTAAATGTGACAACACTGTTGTACTAGTCATACTGTTTACTGTGTCGTGAAAATTGCATATAGTGCAGGAAGCCGACACTTTTACAGGTGTATATAGAGTCAATCGAAAAAAAATTATTTTTACAATAAAGAAAATATATCAAAAAAAGTGCAAATAACAATTATAAAATTTTAATTTATTCGGAGGATGGATCTAATCGGAATTTTGAGCTCAAAGTTTTATATATTTAGTCTAATTCTTGGAAAATATGAAAAAATTGTATTTGACGTATTTATATTATTTATGTTATATCGTATATGAAATGATATCAATTAATATCAAATAATGATATTTAAACCAAAGATGTAACAATTAGAAAACTTTCCGACTCTAAATTTAAAAGAATTACTGAACAGATTAAACTGCCAATTTTAATTATTTTTATTCTAATGTACTATTGTTCTGAAAGATTGCAAAATGCTTAACACTTCAAATGACATGTTAGTTCTGAAAATAAGGTCTTTGTATTCCTATTTATGAAAGGAAGGATAGTTGTTGCACAACTCTTGTGTGAAGATCTATCTAATAGTGAGTTTCTCCTAGATCCATCCCAATTGATCAATCATGATAATTCCAAATTAAAAAATGTAAACATAATAGTATAAGATAATATAGATAGTATATAAATATTAACATAAATTGCTATTAAATCTATCTTTTTATCGTAGAAAGATGTTATAAAAATAAAGTTGACATAAAATCACATACAGAGTTAACAGAAAACAGATGAGACATTTGTTCGATTAATATATTGACAAGAAATTGACACAAGACAAAGAAAGATTTTACAACAATCACTGTGATCGTAAACGAGCCCAAAGTAATTAATAAAATTTTTTCATAATTTATACGTGCATTTGAAATTGTGAATCTTTCTTCAGATAAGCCCGTTTTCACAATATATAGTTACCTAAAGATTAAAGATTACCAACAGATTCATCAATAAAATTCATTCATGAATTTCTTATCTTTAATTTTTAGGTAACCATATATTGTGAAATTGGACCTTAATGGTCAAATAGTTTTCTAATTATAATTTTGTATCTAATTACGATTATCTGATACTAACCATTTAAACCAACAAATTACAAATATATCGGATGTATTTTCATATTTTTCTAAATTAAGCTAAATCTTCATAGTTTGAACTCAAATTTCAGTCAAAACCATTCTCCGATTAACTTAAAATTTTTCACCTATTATCTGGGTATTAAATTTTAATCCTATATGTTTATCATATTGTAAAAACACTTTCTCTGATCCACTTTAGGGTGTATTCTGTACGAAATTTTGAGAATTGATATTAAATGTACAACTTTAATCCATAATTTAGAGGCCTTAAATGTAGCTTCCAAATAATAAATGAACTAAATTTGATGATGAAATACGTACATATATCCGATATGTAAAATTAAACAATGTACTAAGTATAATAATTGCTGATACTATGTATCAGCAATTATTATACTGTATCAGTACTAGTTCCATAATCATTCTTATTACTTACAAATAGAATTTCGTTTATCAGTGTTAATAACAGTCCAGCATTTATTATATTTTGGATTTGGTCTGAATTGCTTGCCATTTTACAAATTAACCAAAGAATTTCCTTTGCAATAATATTTTTCTTGTCAGCATAAAACCAATATAAAGAACGAAGACGCGACAATCCTCCCGCAGAAATGACAGCATCCCTTTGAGTATCATCACCCATTATCATTATATTTCTTATGGTGAACCATGCTGGGATAAAGATACTTTTTATTTTCGATATCAAACAATCTAAAATTTTCGGTAGAATACCAGTTTCCATTATCGCTTGTATATTATCGTTAACTCCATCAGTAAGGTAACAAAGTATCCGGCAGGTATCGGCTAAATTAAACAACAATATAAGTATCTCAAAATTAGAATTCCTTATGAAAAAATCCCACTCGCGGAAAACTATTGGAAATAATTAAATTATTCATTTAATATTGTACAATAATCGTTCAAATAATTTTGCACAAATCTGATAATATTTTTCCATAAGGGATACATAATACATAAAGTAATGATAAATTGCGAATATCTTACAGATTATGTTGTTATTTTCACTATTTAACAGACGATCAAAAACTGGCAGAATAGGTCTAATTAATTCAAGACTTAGAGGTGGATTCCTTTGACATAAATTGGATAAAAGCCATGAGATGTTGTCCATGAATGTCACCTGCATGTTTTTCTCAGTATCAAAAAATATTGGAATATGTCTACTTAATAAAATATAGTTTTATTAAAATTTTTGACACAAAGCTAAGTTTTACTGTTAACTTTTATGTTAACTGTTTACAAATTATATCAATTCATTTCTTTATGAATTATTGTATTTACTTTTTATGCCGGTTCTACAAGAAGCTTGGTTTGACATTGCTATACACAGATATATCTGCATTTATGTATAGTACATATTTCTCTCTTTTAACCACTACTTATAAATCTCATTTCTTAAATTAGTTGTAATTTAAATAATTAAAATATTAAGAATATTATTTATTATAAGAATAGAATATTAAGAATATTATTTGAATATTATAATTGAAAATATCGATATAATTTAATTATTTTTAGTTTTTCGC
>NW_017259291.1:854215-854833 GCF_001594045.1 Atta colombica | reverse complement strand
TATATATATATATGTATACATATATATATCAAAATATTTTATATTATAAAATTTATTCATTGTTATTATATATTTAATAATTAACTGTTACTAAATGTCTCTTAAAAATTATGTCACTGATTACTATTTGATTTACAAATAACGTTTATATCGACTTTCTAAACAAACTAAAAATCTTGTTTCTGAATATCAGTGCTGACAATAAGAAAGCAAGCAAGATAAATACATAATCAAAGAATATTTTTAAATAAAATCACTTACAGAAGTATCAGGTTTAATTAAATCAACTAAAAGACGTATAGCATCACATTCAAGAGCAAGATCACGTGCATAGGGAATATCAATTATATTTCCTAACACATAAACTGTTTGTTCAGCAACAATTGAAGATGTAGACTTAAGTAGCTTCATTAATTTTGGTATTGCTTCATATTTTATATAATTCTCCGATTCTTCGAATGCATTCTTCGAAGTAATAACAGTTAATAAAGATGTTATTTCAGATTGTAGGCAAATGCTACAAATAGAATTAAAAAAATTATGCCTTATTCATATATGAATACATGAAATAGATCAGAAAAGAAATAGTCAATATACGATTAAATTGAAAACATAAAG
>NW_017259291.1:847204-854115 GCF_001594045.1 Atta colombica | reverse complement strand
ATGTAATTTATCGTTATAGATTCCGCTAAATATATATATACATGCGTGCGTGCGCGTGTGTGTGTGTGTGTGTGTGTGTGCGTGCGTGTAAATATATACAGATATACAGAGTCCACTTAAATCAAACATCTTGAATATTTCGCTTATTTTTGATGACACAAAAAATTTTTCAAACGAAAGTGAAACAATTTCGAGGGGGATGTATTTTGGTCATGTTTTTTTTCTAGGTGGAGACGCCAAAAAGATATGAAGGTTATCTCCACTTTTTAAAATAGAATTGTATGATTTTTTTTTTATATATTTTTTATATATTATGATTCTTCTAATTATTCTGCATAAAAGTATTAAGGTAGTACATCAAAAACCAATAGTTGACGAAGGTACGATTACCAAAAAGTTAATAATTTAGTTATTTAACATTTTATGTTAATATGTGCCAGAATAAAGTATAAAATATCTCGAAACTATTGGTTTTTTGTTATTACCTTAATTTTTTTTATATGCAGAATAATTAGAGAAATCATATTGTGTAAAAGAAATCACACAATTCCATTTAAAAAAGTGGAGGTGATGGTCTCTCTCTCCTTCCACTTTCAATTGAAACATTTTTTTATATCATCAAAAATAAGCACGCACATATGCACGCTTGCACACATACAAAAAGGGTGTCTCAATATATAACTCAATATATTACTCAATTACCATCTGAAATATATTCTAATATATAAGGTGTAAAGAAAAATTTATATAATCAAAATTACACGGTGTAAAGAGAGCTATCATATGGTGATAATAATTTTTGACCAGGTGAAGGCGCTTCGGAGATTTCAAGATCAATTTCGTTTTTTTAAATAGGATTATATAAATTTTTTTACATGATATGATTTAATTATTTAATTATTCTGCATATAAAAGTATTAAGGTGTAATAATAATATTAAAAAATCAAAGTTTACAAGATATTTTACACTTTATTCTGGCACAAAAATTCATAATTTACGAGTTATTTGATATAAAATATCGAATAACTCGTAAATTATAAATTTTTTGATAATCGTACCTTAATACTTTTTTTTATGAACAGAATAATGAAATGAATCAGTTGATATAAAAAAAACACATAGTTGCTTATTTAAAAAATTATCCATCATTTTGCATACATATTTTTTTTAAAGCAACGACGTGTTTTCTTTACACTAACTGATTCGGTTCATTATTCTGTTCATAAAAATATTAAGGTACAAAATATAAGATTATCAAAAAATATAAAAATATATATATTAAAGTTATTAAAAAATTTATAATTTATGAATTATTCAACATTTTTTATGTCAATATGTGCCATAAAGTGTAAATATCTCTTAAACTATTAATTTTTTTTATATCACTATCTTAATACTTTTATATGCAGAATAATTAGAGGAATCATATTGTGTAAAAACAATCAAACCATTTTAATTAAAAAATGGAGATGACTTTCATTTCTTTTTTTGTCGTCTCCACATGGACGAAAATTATTATCATCATGATAGTCTCCTTTACACCGTGTAATTTTGGTTATATAAATCTTTTTCTACACCTTATTTAATAAAAATAAATTTTTTTTTGTAGTTGAAAAGTTTTTGATATCAGCTATTAGACTCTGGAATCAAAAATAGAATGACCAATTTAAAAAAATCGATCTGACCTTGATCTGACATTGGTGATGTTACTCAAGGTCAAACTGATAACATCATTAAATAGATCTTTTTAAACCCTAAAATTTTTGTCTAAAACATTTTTCTTAAAAATACATACTTTTTGAGATATTTAGTTGAACTTTTGGCGGGCACTGTATATGTGCTGCATAAGAGCTTAATGAACGGTCATAAATAATTTACTTAATTCTATGAATTCTTTTTTTATTTTCATTATGGGTACATACTTGTCGCTGTCTAAAAGTTCAATGCAGCGTGATAAGATGTCACCTTTTATCATACCATTCACAATATTCCTTTCTCGACCTAATTTTCTGTACGTTTGAATTGCCATTAATTGTAATGTTTCATCTGACGAGTTTATGTTGTTTGCAATTTCATTTAATATAGAAAGATTGGAATCGGATGAAAGAGAAGTTTTGTACTTCAACTTAAATATTTCTTGTTCTACATCAAAATTGCGTTTTATCAATCGAATTTTTTTTATGGTTTTACACAGATCCATTTCGTCTATTTTTATTCGTAATATTCCCTAAGATACAAAATGTATCAAAAATAAATATATACAATTCGTATGTAGTGATTTATGTTAAATGATTAAAATGTAATAAAAATTATATGGAATATTAAAGAACATGCAATTTACATATAACATTCATTCTTAAATTTATGAACTATATGATTAAAATAAAAATATCTGCTATAAATCTTATTAAAATTCTATAAATCACAAAATAATTTACACTTACTTCGTCTTTAATATAAGCTTCAAAGTTTGTTGCGAGTACGTGATCATAATATTCTCCAGAAGACATTGTTTAGATTTTAGATGATTTACTGTAAATTTATTTGCATAAACGATAAAAAAAAATTAGAAATGAACATCTTTAAGATAATAATGTGAATATCATAACTGAATAACGAAAATCATGGAATAATGTCACATATAAAACGTGATTGCATTAAATATTGCTAATTTAAAATTTATCATATATGTAAAATGTTGAATATTTATTTGTATGGAAGTTTATAACGAATTAATAAAAAAAAAATCTTTATTTATATATTATCTAATATATAAATAAATTGATTTCAAACGTACTTTTACTAATCAGTCGGTGTAAAACTATCTGATTAAATTGCCGATTTTACTATATATGCTCGTGTTATTCGCTTTTCTTTGTCAAAAAAAATTTAAGTAACCTGTTATTATTGTCAAAAATAAAAAAGAAGAAAAATTTTATCTTTTACAATTCGATGAAAATAATTACCGAATAAAAAGTCAAAACTCCGCACTTGATTAAAGATGTCCGCAATGAACACGAGACTGAACAGTGCGTGAAGTCTTATTCTGGGATTTGCTGATATTCCTAATCCCGAAAATCAATTAATATCGAAAAATAACGAACATTTACGAATTCACTATTATCATCATACAATAAACTCTTTATTTTAGGTACGAACAACTGAACATGTTTTAACAGTGGTAGATCTAGTTTATATCTAACAACTGATTTGTACCCTGACCTCAGAGAGATAGACAGATAAGACTAAGGAAACTTCTAGAGTCCTAGGCTACGTTCCAAAACTTCCTCTTCCTGAGGAAAATTTTACTCGAAATATATAGTACCAGAGAGAAAGTATCTGAAAGAGGACATGCCGGCCCAAAATCTGTAACTGCAAAATGCTACTGCGCACTACTATCCCCTGACAAAGTGGATGCAAACTACTATACTATAACTCTGAGGGTAAAACGTCCACTTTTCTGAAGAGTAATACTTTTTAATTCCATGATAAATCAATACTTGCTTCATATAATCATATTATATTCACAAATTGTACATCAGAAATATTCTCTGCAATCTTATATGCGCGTAATGTTTATTTCGCTTAAAAGTATTAACATTAAGGTTATATTTTTATAAATGTAATATTTATATTTTAAATAAGCTATATAGATATAAATTAAATCATATTTCAAGCATTTTATTTTTATTAAACACATTTTTATAGTTTATTTACTTTATTTGTTATTATTTTCTTATTATATTGAAATTTGAAAAGCATATAATGACAAAATTAATCTAAACTTTTTTGTATATATATATTTTTTTTTTTCAAATTTTTAGTTGTAATAAGAAAATAATAACAAATAAAGTAAATAAACTATAAAAATATTAATAAAAATCAAATGCTTGAAATATAACTTAATTCATGTGTATATAACTTATTTAAAACATAAATATTAACACATTTGTAAAAATATAATATAACCTTAATGTTAATACTTTTAAGCGAAATAAACATCACGCGCATGTAAGATGGCAGAGAAGAATATTTCTGATGTACAATTTGTGAATGTAGCACGATATGAACCAAATATCGATTTATCATCTGGAGTTGAAAAACAGACATATTATCCTCAGAAAAGTGGACATATTATCCTCAGAAAAGTGGACGTATTATCCTCAGAACTAAGTAGTTTACACTCACTTTGTCAGGGGGCAGTAATGCGCAGCAGCATTTTGCGATTACAGGTTTTGGGACGGCATGTCCTCTCTCAGATGTGATTTCTCTGTGTGTGACTTGTGATCACATGACAGTCAATACTTCTAACTTTTCTCACAAGACGCGATGGCATTAAAATCAGCAGATCCTGATTTTCCATGAATTTTCGACACCTTGTTTGGAGCCCATTTTCAGACTTCGAGTTTGATCTCCTTATTACCATAGTATATGCAGTAACGCAACTCTCCTGATTTTGTTTCCCAAAATGGAGTACGCATGCGCGAAATAAATAAGTTGCGCCAGTAACGTCATTCTCTATTTCACTTCTTCCTTTTTCCAGAGCTGTTCTCTTTCAGAGCCATTTAAATACTATTTCTCTTTAATAATTTAAGTACATTGTTTCCCAGCTGGATTTCATTTTAGCTAGAAAATCTGCGTTTTGTGTGCAATTCTAATAATTTACTAAAACGCAAGCGATCTAGCAGAAAAACAAGCATCGTATACTGTAGTCATTAATTAAATTAAAAGTTTACAGTATAATATTTGTATCATACAACATTTATATAATTTTATATCTTCTTATTTTTGTATTTTTTTTTTGTTTTGCAGTGCATTACAATTATAAATCTATTTCTTTCAGTTTTATTACATTAACATTAAACTTTTATTTAAATTAAACTTTGATACAAATACCTAGAGAGAAAGAAAGAGAGAGAGAGAGAGAGAGAGGCAGAGAGAGAACGGAAAAATAAAAAGCAACTAAGAAAGAAATCAGATGGCGTTACTGGAAAACTTACTTATTTCGCGCATGCGCACTCCATTTTGGGAAACACTAACATCAAAAGTGCCGACAGAGAGTTGCGCTGTATATGTTGTGTTATTACTCTGCGATCAACACCTTATGCTGTCATTACTTAAAGTGAGCGTTGTACTGCACTTAGATAATCCTAAAACTCTATATATAAATAGCGCATTCTCCATTTTTTATTTATTAACTATGGATACGATCACCGCAATGCTGCAAACGCTTTGAAGCGTTTTTTTAATTGGTCAGTTTGTAAAATTCTTTCTTCTAATTGGTCCATCAAATGCTTCAAAGTATTTGTAGCGAGACTTTGACCACAGCCTATACCGCTAATAATACTAAGCGCTTATTAGACTGAGTCACAAATGGCGGTCAAAATAGCTAATAGGATGACTGTCGGCATTTTGGCTCAAATCAAAGGAATGCATTACTTTGATATATAGAGCTTTACTTAGGATACAGCACTAACTTCAGTTAAACTTATTTCAGTTTAAATTTAATCTAGTTATCGTTGAAAAAACAAACGACATAATTGTAACAATGCCGCGTTTAAATGAAATTCAATGTGCGCAAATCACTCTTTTGCAAGAAGGATTGAGCCAGATTGAACGATGTTGCAAGAGAAATAGGTGTTAATCAGTCCTCTATCTTTCGAGTTTTAATTTGTTATCAAAAAACAGAAAGATTTCGTCAAAAGAGAGGACAAGATCGAAGAGTAACGTTAGTTCGAGAAGATCGTCTCATCGTTAATGCGGCAATACAAAATCCAAAATAATTGCGCGACGAATTGCAAATAAAGTTCTCTCGCATAGACGAATTAGTGATCAAACGATCGCGTCTGCACAAAGGAACTTAAGATCACGGACTTGTGCGCCAATGTTATCTATGGCTCATCGATGTTCTCGTTTGCAAAATATGCTCGCATTTATGAAAATTGGACTGCTAGATAGTGGAATAACGTATTATTCATTGACGAATCGCGATTTTATCTTTTTAGTTCCGATGCAAGAATTTGGCATCGGCGGAGACATTGCTATAAACAAAATTACATCGAGCCTGTCCAAGCGTTTGATGGTGATTCCGTTATGATTGGGGTGGAATTTCAACGCATACACGCATGAATTGACGCTTGTCACTTTACCATCTCCGAGAATGACCGCGAAATGGAAGAAATTTTATGTTTTTATTCCGATGCGTCGTCAAATAAAACACAATTTTATCTTGATACAAGACAACTCTCGCCCACATTCCATCAGAATTGCAATTAACTTTCTCGAAAAAAATAACATCGAGATGCTTTCACAACCATCAATGAATGCAGATTTGAATTCCATTGAACATGTATAGGATATGATGGGAAGAAAATTACGAAGATTAGAGAAACCGCCAAATGTGCAACAAGTGGAAGCAGCATTAGTGAATATGATATGGGAAATTCCTCAGGCTTTAATTAGAATTTCTATCAATATGCGTGCATTTCAATGTAAATTGGGTATCTTATGAAGATAGAAAATAAAAAAAACAAGAAATAAATAATGTACCTACTTATTTTATATGATAAATATTCAGGCCCATATTCAGAACGCGCTTACAGCGATGTTAGCGCGCTACATGCTATAATTTACATTACGCATACTACAGAATTTCAGAGATAAAAGCGCGCTTTTATCGATAAAATACGGGCCTCAAAGTATATAAATTTAGATTAAACTTCGCAGCATACTGGAATGTCACGGAGGCAGATGCATCTTTCTCTAACAGTTGATGCTAGATAATCTAATAATGCTAGATAGAAAATAAGTTAGATAATCATATAAATGAGTTATAAAATATCAAACGATGTATCAACATAAAGTATAGGTACGTGGATTATTCAATAAAATACAGTATTGGTTCTTTTTG
>NW_017259291.1:841893-847104 GCF_001594045.1 Atta colombica | reverse complement strand
TTTATATTTGTTATATCTTATTTATAATAAATATTTGTAATAGCGTAATGTTCATTGTTTGTCATTGTTTTATTGTGTTCACGAACCATGAAAACGTTCAGCAACGATTCAGCAAGTTCGTAATCATCATCATCACGTGCTAATTAGAAAGACGTTCTGTGTGATTGGTCAGATTCGGGAAATCTGGTAAAAGACACGCCAGATCGTCGAATTATTTCTGTCTCACCTCTGTTTTCTCTTTTGCTTTTTTTTTTCTTTTGAAAAGGCCGGATCATTTGAAAGTAATTCTTTCTTCTCGGCGTACTTATCATTGACACAGCTTTCTTCTTCTTTTTGCTAACAGTACCAGCATTTTACATAGACAATTCATACATTGAAACAATAGGTACCTAAGGAAACTTTACATCTAGCTGTAGTGAAGTGCCCGTTTCCTTAAATTCGTCCTTTAGAATTATTTTTCTGAATCTGCATATAGCGCGTAAGTCCAAAAAAATGTATCACTTTTTTATTCTTCGATAAAGTTGGACTTATGCTAGTCTAAAGTTACATAATACAATAGAAGTCACGTGAATTTTTCATTCGTTATTACTTATATCATAATTTTACTTTCAAAAATAATGATTTCTAAATTTGCAGTCAATTGAAAATCTTATATTAAGAACACTCTCATATTAAAATATAAAGAATATATATATATAAAGATAAAATTGATTTTGTAAACATCTCATTTAATCTCATATCATATTTTTATATCATACGTATATTATCTAAATATTTTACTTCATTATTAACCTATTCTGTATTTCTGTATTCTGAATTTTAATAGAGAAATACATTATGCATTTCTGTGAATTATTCCAGCTCATTATCAATGCAAATAATTATCATTTACAAAGCTTTTGACAATATATTGAGATAACTAAATACAGCGGAATTAAATATGCCTCGGTCAAACAATTTTATTGTACATTATATTATGTTACGTTATTAATGTGACCATTTTAGAAATTCTGCTCGATTTTTCTCTATTTTTTTCGTTGACCAATTTAAGGATAACGGGTGCTTCACGAGCCGAAGCAGCGCAGCTAATTATCATATACCGTAAGAAAATATATGTACCTCTACAGACATCAATAATTCGATCTTCACGATTGTACATGGAACATAGAAACGGTTCCCGAACAAATCCTCCGAACGAATGTTCCGAACTTTATCATCATCATTATCATCATCACTACGTTAGTTTATAAAGCTTTACTTTGCCAGTGTTAATTAACGGATATCTCGCCGATTCCCCGTAAACCCTGCAGTACAGCAGTCTTTGTGCCAATTTTTCTTGAGAGCTTTCAGTAGCTAATAACGCGAACACATTACGAGGTGTATTTGTTCTTTTTTTTTTAACTTTTCGATATATTGTTCGGCAAAAATTTCCTTTAGCAGCTCTCCGGTCACGCTCTTCATGATATCGTCATTAATAAGTATGGCAGTGACTAGGAACCACTGGGGAAAACGTAACGTTACTGCAGAGTTAATGACGATCGTCGTCCACGAGAAAGTTAGTACAACTCCTTAGTATTTTATACGTCGCTACATTGTTACGTTTGAAAAGGGTCTACCAGCGATATTGAAATCTATAATCGAAAAAATCCGTCTCACTGCGTAAAAATGGTCGATTGAAGGATCGCGAGCATTGCTGCGTCCTTCAGTTTCTTGATTTCTTCGCACTAAGCGACGTTTTCTCTAAAGTAAGTAATTCGCAGTTGTCATTTTCAAAATTGGTATTTTTAAATTTGATACTCTTATAACGATAATTATAATAAAATGTCTAGCTCAATATATGTAAATAGAACTTCTAATAAATTATCCCACAATTTCATTTTCTAGCAATATAAATAAATAAATTCTGTTTTCGAGTTAATTATTCTTCAATCATTTTAATTAATCGTTTAGCGAATTAATCATTTTCTAGTATTTTTCTCATATTTGCGTTTAATATAGTTTCTACACAGTAAAAAAGATTTTATATTTATGTTAAAACGAATCCTTGTTAAAATTTTTGTGTTGAATTTTTAATATATCCGAATGTTGACTTAAAAATATTAAAGAAATAATATTAAAGAAATGTTAAACATTAATTTAACACAAAATATTCAAATAATACAATGGCATTATATTATAAATTTAATATTTCCCGATGTTAAAATAACACAATTTATAAATAAGTAAACAAACAACATAAAAATAATGCAATTTTAAAACATAAATTGTAAAAATAAATGAATAAAATATGTTAATTTAATATATTATAAGTGTTAGTTTTACTCAAGAAATATGTTCTGTGCAACTAGTTACATATTTTATACGTACAGATATTTTATGTTATTTTCTCTTTGTAACAGTAAATATCTGTTAAATGAGTTAAATCTATATATTGCATATGTTAAATATCACAGAGGCATCGTCTAAAATTAAAAATTAAAAATATAAAAATATCATCTAATTTCAGTTAAATGTAACATTATAAATGTGTCAATTTAACATAAAATTTACTTTTACTTTTAAATTGTGTTAGTTTCTTGTGTTAAAGTATTAGTTTCTTGTGTTAATTTTTTACATAGTATTTGTATTATTTTCTAACATATTCATCTTATGTTAAATTAACACAAAAATTTGAATGGACCGTTTGGGACATGTGAAATGTGTTAAATTTAACACAAAATTTTTTACTGTGTATGAAAATACCGTACTATCTTGTCTCTAATTTTTACTCGAATAATTAAAAAAACTTACACGCATATCGTAATGCGAACCGTTAAGAAAACGTCTCTTCCTTTTAGCATTATGCTCTTGCCTTTTCATCTCTTTCAGCCTCTCTATTGCCATATATAGTCGAAATATTAAATCCTTATCATTTCCAGATGCATAAGCGAGCGTAAACTTTTCATTCGAGAGAATATGTCCTCCTCCGCGTCACAAATTGCATTTAATTTAACATCGTATTTTTATTTTTTTGCATTTATAATTCTGTTTCTTCGCGACGGAGCAATTCTCACTTTGCGTGATTATGCAAAACTCATCGGGATTATTTATTTTTCTCAGACGCGGTAAAAAATTGGCCTCGCTTATCTACATGGAAACGGTTTAAGTTAACGTTCTCGCACAATCGCTGAGTAATATAAAGCAGTAATAACACACGCGAAAATCTGTCCATTGCGAACGTCGACATTGTCCAAAAGTAACAAAAATACCACCGAAATTAATAATTTCTTTAATATTGTTAATTACATTCCCGGATGTGCTGCAGAATAAGAAAGTCTAGAGTACATTTAAATTGCTAGACCGATCATAGAAATATCAGCTATTATTTTATTCGCGTTTGCTGCATTGCTCGTGATGATTCTATCGTCCCATGACAATGTCGGTGTTCACTATCTAATTTGCAAATATGCACACGGCTAGATCATTTTTATCGCTGGATCTAAGTTAGGAGATTAGGGCTTGTTTAATTTTCAATTAGATAAGGTAGCAAGAAATGGATTGCTGTCGCGCGATTAAGTTGTAAAACGAATTTGCCAAACTATATCGAAATGCATATTCCGCAAGCGCAACTGCATCGTCGTTGTCGGGCGACTAGTTTCGATCGTATTGATCAGGATCGATAACGATTGTATCCTCCTTATTACTTTGTTAATCAACCATTATTGCAAACGCGTCTGACGCTCGTGCCGTCGTCGGCACGCTCGCTAACATCGATGATATATAATTATGAACGAGTAGCAAAAATATTGCTGTCTCCCTGTCTTGATTAAAACATCTGAAGATGGAGAGAGTACGTTTCTCCTCTCAATTATCTAATTCAACGTACCTCGCGAGAAAAACATGATGTCAAATCAAGATACGTGCTCCGCCGGCGGAACAGGTATAGCAGCCGTTCATCTTCTTTATTCACGTCAAGCTGGAATCCTGAACGAATGCCTACTATATACTTAAGCGCATTTAAAGAGTATCTTTGATAATGACCACTTTATCGACTTCCATCTTCTAATTTCGACATTTCAAAGAACGTAACACGACAGAATTATAATTTCTATAGAATGAAAATCTTGGACTAAATCCCGGCTCCGAGTATATCTGCTTTCCCTCTTCTTTCATTTTTTGTACGTTGAAGTTACAACTCCGAATATGATTCTCGCAAAAGTCCAGTAGACCATGTACGCCGTATATCGTGGCATGAAATTAATAGTTTCGTTTGGAACGTGTTTGACATTGCATGTCTACGTGAATGTGTGTGTATGTGGATATACATATATATGTCGTTTGATCAAACTGAATCGGGCAAAAACGAATCCCTCGCCCTTTGATCACAAATTATTGACATAAATTTTGGCAAACACGTGACATCGCCCGTCGACAGTTTACTCTCTTTCTCTATATCGGAATTGTCATCCGTAAATATATTTATATCTTCGCGAATAAGATTTATGGTGAGATACTAAAAACACAGATTATGTTACGGCAAAGAACCAATCAATCACAATAATCGTAGTTTCAAATTCTCTCGTTTCAATTCTTTACAACTTATAATTATCACTATATAGATTATGTGTTTCTCGTGTTACGTAACGACTCCTTTGCATCCTTTAAATGTACAATTACTCGGAAAACATTCGACATATCTTACGAAATTAAAGGAACGACATAAGCAATGCATCTTATTATACGCGAGATTCTAATCGTTTTGTATGAGACAGATTGCTCACGATTATAAAAATAATTGATTATCCATTATTTATGATCACAGAGGGGAAAATTAAATGGCGATGGAACCGACATAGGATAAAGAACATGCAACTATCGCTATATTATATCATTGTAATACATATATAAAAATATGCCTTTAGACGTATTATTCAATGTTACAAAAAGGTTTTGAACACAATAGAGGCAATGGATCTTCGCATAAAACGAAATATTAGTTAATATTAATCTAAGCATTATCCGATATCAATCTACGCATATATACGGAAAATTTTCATCTTCGTTATAATAATGAGCGTGCGCGCGCACTGAACAAAGAACTAAAAAACTATCCCAATAGTCGAAATGGAGACTCGATAAGTTATCAGTTGACAGGAGGAACAAACAACACTTGCAAAAAAAAATATAAAAAATGATTATTAAAATTATTCTTCTTCGCTTAGTTAAACAATT
>NW_017259291.1:838924-841793 GCF_001594045.1 Atta colombica | reverse complement strand
ATATATATATATATATATATATTTATGCGTATAACTAGTCAATAATTCTATATGTTATATAATTAGTAACGATGTGAGATCTGAGAGCACGACTTCAAACTCAATCGACACGGTTCCATGGGAAACGCACATTCTAATATGATGATTTTTGGTTTTGAATGAACGAAGTCTAAAAGTACAGTGCCGACGAGACATTAGACGCGTTAAAGCTATATATTGTGCTAACTTACAAAAAATAAAAGACGCGCGTGAGAGATACAGTGCGAATAAAAGAATAGCAGAATTTTCTCTTTTTCTAAGTACAACTGAAATAATTCTAAGTATTCAGGCTGAAGAAAATGTACATTTGTCTTATCGTACATTCAAGTGACGCACATATCATACTTTGTTGATTGCACACCGAGTTTCAAAAACTGAGATTATAACAATAACGAAGACAATAGATAAATATTAAGAAAAATATGACAAAGAGCAATTGACGGATTTTGAAACATATCGCTTTACATAATTGCACGAGAAAAAAATATAGACACATAAAAAACATTGCTTCTGGTAAGTTACACGAAAATTGTACTGATTTCACTTATTGTTAGTCTTAATAGCATAACTTCTCGAAACGGTAAATACATTGCAGTGCATGTCGTCAACGGAATGGATTCGCTGGGAAACAGGCCGTGTCCATGAAAGTTCGTCTTAAATAATAATGTGAATATCCCTACTATATAAATTATATATCGTATAAAATAACGTTCTTTAAAAAAAAAAAGGTAAGCGCAGAACTGTTGCATAATACATTAAAAACCTGGATAAGCTTCATCGGCAAACGAAATAAAAGTTGCGAGAGTGTGCGCAACGAAATTGTATAAATATACAGTATATTGGCTAAAAAATCGTAACTTTTGTTTTGCTATTTACATTCTGAATTTGATTACTGCAGTTGCTGCATTTACGATCGATGCACCTACGCAACGTAGTTATAGCGATATTGTTATATCAATTCGGCGTCCTATCTGTTCAAAATTCTCAAGATGGACAATCGAATTGATCGTTAAAATTTTTCACGCTTTTTTACATATCTGTCTTTTCCGTTGATGTCTTATACATCTTTCAATTATCAAGAAATTATTGAAGCCTAGTAATCGACGTTTATCTCTAGGTTCTTAAAACACATTCGGTATTAATTTGCAATGTTTTAAGCATAATTAATTTCGTCCAAAGATCCGTTAACGCTAAATGCTCGTCGTATTCACTCATATATTCCAATGCAATTCTTTACCAGAGACCCATATAATAAGGCACGCTTTTTTGCCTAAGAAGGCACTGAAATATAATGTTTATACTTACGTACAGCTATAAATCGCATTGCATACATGTAAATCATGCAAAGGAGGGAGATATATTTGAAACGAGATACTATTGATCGAAGATTATTGTGCATCAAAATTTATACAATTTTTATATTTTATAAATTTACAGTTTTCCTACACTTTGCCAAACAATTCTTTAATCTATTTGGTTCTTTTTGAAAATTTAACTCGCTGATATATCGTCAATCATAAAAATAAATTTAGTCCTTTCCTCGCACTTTCCATTCGTGTATTCGAATTCACGTTTTGCTTATTTCAGCGATGATACAACCATAGTTTTTGTTTCTCAAACGGAAATTCCCTGAGTTCTTTGATTTCATTTTCTTTAGTTCTAATATTCGAAATAAACTTAAAACTGCGGATGGAAGTAATGATTCATTAAGTAAGGATAGATATAGTTGTTCTTTCTTTTTCTTTCTTTAAACGCAAGGATATTTCCAGTTTCATTTCTAGAAAAGCAAAGCATCTCTCAAACATTGTAACAAACCAATTCAATTTAATATACGTCCTCCTCTTAATAACAATAATCTATATAATGAAATCTATAATGAGTCGAATAACAATGAGATTAAAATAGTACAAATTGACTTAAAATTTTCCGCGAGCGAATATTAAATCGCGTTCGATCCGTATCCACCGGGATCAACTAAATCTACATTCACTTCCAAAGGATGGACACACGGTGATGATAGTCCTGTAGCTTGCGTCTCATCCGCACTTTGTCCGCCCGATGCGCACAGTTCGAGACAGGACGTCGAGGTTGCTTGAAACATATTCAGAGTCTCGTTTGCACTCATTCTCCCGGGGTGATTCCACAATCGCGCAGTCTTGGCTAGCGGCTCCGTCGTCTCGACGTCGTTCGCGTGCGACCGTTTGTGTAGTAGATTCGATCTTTTCCCCGCGGCCAACGACGACGTAGCGATCGGTCGCTGATGCGCAGCCCTACGGGGGAAACGTTTGGGAATAGTGATGGCAGGAAAAAGGAAGACGGTGCTAGTACCCATACTCCATCACATTTTTGCGTGTCTCACTGTTGTTTTAAACAAAAGAAATCTGAAACTGACGCGTGACATAGGCACCGATTTTTATAATCAATCGAGAAAAAGAAAAGATTAGATAGAGACAAACTCTGTTTGCTTTTCACTTTTAACTAGACAATATTTAGCGTACTCTTCAGATAAAAATGAGAAGAATGACGATTGATAGCGATTTCGAATATAAAAATAATTTTCTAAATAGATGCTAACACATTCTAAGATAGCAGCAAAGGAGTCGTTAGCTGGTAGAGAGACGATGTGATCGCTATATGCCTGATTAATCAATTCGTCGTTAAAATTTTTGTGTATCTCTCTGCTGCTTCATTCTCGATCACATGTTTTCGAATAACAACGACAAACGCACCTATGGGCGCTCGAAAGAAAGAACAAACAAGGGCGAGAGAATTTCAGAAATCGAGAAAAACATAACCGGATAAATATATTAGATATAGCTCTATCCATTGC
>NW_017259291.1:835488-838824 GCF_001594045.1 Atta colombica | reverse complement strand
ATATATATATATATATATACACACGCAGTAGAAGCACCGGCCAAAAATCGATTGTGTCGATAAATGAATAACCCGTAAATACCAACGATGGTCCTCTCTGTCTTTTCGTTTCATACCCTTCCTTTTTCTCTTCTTCACACTGAAAAATAAGAGCATCGACTCTCGAGACGTTTACAAAGATTGCGAGTTTCATTTGAGCCAACGTCTCGTTCGTTGATGTGCACGTTATAATCATCATCATCGTCGTTGTCATAATTTATGAATATGACAATTAAACGCAGCGAATAATTAACGGATTAACTCAAGCAAGAGCTTGGATGACCGTGAGAGACATCGCTGTCGTGATAGAAAACGCCCCTTGAGATGCGCTCGATGAGAAGAGCGCGATTCTCCGTTTTTACCTCGTTCGTCTCCGTCACTTTCACTCTCGTCGTGCCGGGGATGGTCAATCACCAACCCCTCGGTATATGTACGAGCGATGAGCAACGAGCGACGAGAGCAGCGACGAGTAGTAAAAGGGATCTCGTCGCCGTCACCAGAAGTGAGACTCGGAGTCTCGGGTGTAAGCATCTATTTGGTAGTAGGACGAGCGATCGGGGATCTTACAGGGAATCGAGATGATTAAGGATATGGGTACGCGCGGATGGTAATATATTTGGTTACAACTCCATGTCCTGCGCCTCGTCCTCGCTGAAGTCGCTCATCGACGACTCGCTGTCGGAGGACATCCCGTTGCCGGTGCCGCCGTTCTCCTGGTCCCTCAGCGCCTCCTCCGTCGCGTACTTCCTCACGTAATCTGCCGAGAAATCAGAAACGGGAAATTACATTGCGATGGTAATGATGTTTCGAGCGGGCGGAACACACACGCGGAACGGAAGCAACTACACAGGGGAAGTTTTATTTTAAGAGAGAGAGACACGGATCGATTGACGGCTGATCATAAAAATCTTGTAATGATCCACCGTCTTCGTTCCAACTGTCTTGTTTAAAGGAAATACTACTACTTATTAAGTCTGTAACATACTCACCCGCCACTTTCTTCTTGTACTCTTCGGGTTTGTGAAGATACATCGCGGCAGCATCGCCGTTCAAGGGATCGATTGGATTGGGATATGTTAACAACTGAGGCAGGAAAGACTCGAAAATATTTGACAAGTCTGAAACAAATCAAATAATGCAAAAATGTTGTTAATAATCGTTCATAGTCTCTTCACTTTTTCTCTCTTTCGACAGATATTAACTCTAATTAGCATTTGCGGATCCCAGTAAACACGGACATATTTTTCAATTACGCACCAAATTGTTAAAAATTGTTTACAATAAATATTTCTCACAACCTTACATAACTTTAAATTATATAATCCGGTTCCTCGGATTTTGACTTTCAAAATGAAAAATTAATTACGGATTAATTATGGATTACGTTAATTAACTTTAAGCAAAACTGCATTAATTTAGTTTACCATACGAATACCAATTAAGAAAATTTCGGAGCCAATTATCAATTAGAGTTAAATGTTGTTTCTCAACTCGTTGCTCGACAAAGTCTGACTCGTAATAAATACAAAATATATACTATATACATATACGACTGGAAAGCATGCAACTTTCACGTTGTAATTCTCAAAGCGAAGTCTAAATTAAGTTACTTGTAATGAAAAGGTTAAGACGACTAAATGAAAATTGCGCGGGTACTCGTGCGCTATTTACAGTCTAGATTACAGTTTTACATGGTTAAATGAATACATACCGTAAAGGGCAGTCCAAGCTTGGTTTATAACGTCTAGACACACCGTACCCGAGACTTCGTCAATGTTGGGATGGTAGACCTTGTTCATGAAACCGATCGAAGGTGATTTGAAAGGGTAGTGCTCCGGCAGATGAACCCTCACCTTCCATATTCCACCCTCGTAGGGCGCTGTAACGCAACGTAATGCGATCGTATAAGTTCATTAATTATATAATTAAATCTCGTAACTTTTGCTCGTGTACGTGAATACGTGTGCTATTGATAAAATATTTCTAATAATTAAAGTATCATAATCAAATTTAATGTGATCTCTCTCTCTCTCTCTCTCTCTCTCTCTCTCTCTCTCTCTCTCTCTCTCGCAAAATATTTAAAATCGCATTAATATTCATAAAGACAATTCACATAAATTAGAATCCTTAAATGCATTATTAACAAGTTAATAACCAGTTTTGCAAAATTTATCTATTATTCTATTACCATCAGTTTTTCCAATAAACAAAAAATATGCAACGCACGCAGATCAAACACAAATTTCACTTTGCTCGTTAATTATTTAACTGAATTTCGATGCGGGCTGTCAAACTGAACTGACAAAATAAAAGCACCAGAAATCGTTGTGTCCGTTGAATCGAGGTGAATAACCGAAACGTCAATATCTCGAAATTTACGTTTCGTGGTGCATCGTGGCAATCATTCTTCGCGTAATCATTCCTCATCGCGCCCGCATAACTCGGCCTTACAGAGAAAACGTAGGTATGTTAGTTTACGGCCACGATTCCGCCACTCGTATGTGCAAGCAATTGTACAATTATCGACGATATATATACGATTGTTGGATATAGACCGAGTACTATCTCATAATTTGCGATAGAAACTGGACCGTCCAACGATAAAACCGTTCTCCGGGAGATGCCCTATTCGTTCGGGAAAAAGAAAATAATGTCCACGGCAAAGAGAGATCGTCTATTGTGACTGAAGGCGGCTGAAGGTTTTCGGTCGAAAGTTCGCTAAGAGCTTTCGCTCTTTCCGCAAAATAAGGATATTCGCACGATATAAGTACAGAAACGACGGTATTTCGCGAAGGATGAGGATTCTAAAGAGCTCGCGCTTTTCCTTCCTGCCTTGTATAAAATTATCCTCCATCGAGGATACTTCCTCTTTAAATTTTCTCAAATTAAAATAATAAAACACAAATAATAAAACACAAACAGACTAAAGCATTTAGATTATTTAGAATTATGTAATGAATATTAAAAAATCAAATGTATAAAACAATTCCTTAAATCGAATGATATATTAATGCTTTTAACTTCCAAGGATGTTAAAATGTATTATTTTAAAACGTCTGATTAAAAAAAAATAATCGCATCTAATTAACTCATTTATATGGAATTGCTTTGAATTATTTTGAAATAAACAGTATTCATATTAACCTTTGCACTTAGTAAATGATAAAGTAAATTTTTGTCAAATTTAATATATTTCTTGAATTGTTTAACTATATTAGTTAAATTAATGACATATTAAGTAAGAGCAGTGACGATTTGTACACAAAAGTATACAAAAAATATACAAAAAATTATGAG
>NW_017259291.1:828212-835388 GCF_001594045.1 Atta colombica | reverse complement strand
AAATAATATTTAAATAGTATTAAATATTTATTTATAATAAATACTAGTAAAAAAAATGATACTTAAATCAAATTAATTCTTGTACTAAATAAATATACGTTTACATCTAGTAAATATTTAATTAATACTATTCAAATCAATATTTATTAAAATTAACGTTTTTTTTCAATGTAGAAATAATTAAAAATAAAACAATACAAATCCTATGGATTATACATGTATGGATCATACATGTGAATACACAACCAATATGAAATAAAATTCATAACGGTCGAAGTTGAATCTTTAGTGCTTAAATACTTAATTCGGTGTAAATTTATATACCACGTATCAAATCCTCAACTGCGCGCCGAATTGATTTTTCAGATTTGAACGCTATAAACGACAAAACTACTAGTAGTATTACAAATTAAATTGTCTAGCAATTTAATTTGTAATAATTTTTATTAAAATAATTTTTATGTTCATCTTAATGATACTGATAAACACATTAAAATCTGTAAATAAAAATAATTCTAATCTGTAATTAAAAATAACTCAAAAATATTGGGTATAATTTGATATTATATGTACATAATTAAAATAAGATAATTGCGATGTAAAAAATTAATTTATTCTATTAGAGTGTCAGTGCAAATCGATTTTCAGTCATTATATTGTTAATTATTTTACATTAATTAAATTATTAAATTTATTTCACTATTCTTTTAAATTCATTCTCTTTTAAAAAGTAAATTGAATGAATTAAGTTTATCCTTTGATGCAGACAGTAGAATTGGAATGACCGTATAAAGCTATTCATCGATTTGCGTAGAAATATACGTAGGCCGACTCAGTTCTATTCGCTGTGCTGATGCAGAGCCGTGGGAATACATACAACGAATTTATCAACAGTCGTAAAAGTAATGCGAATGCTCACATACTCGTCAAGTCATGCCATGAGAAAAGTACCTTTAAAAGGAAAATGACGAGCGCTACTTCTTCACTTTGTTCATCTTTGTTCCATCGTACTGAATAAATCGAATTGGATTCGTCATCGTCAATGTGTCACGACATAGTTAATTATAAGAATAATAAACGATTAACAAATGATTAACAACGTCGCGTGATAATTGAACTTCTAATAAAAAGATAAAGCTAATTTTATCAAGCGAGAAAAAAACTCTGGAGGCGA
This sequence comes from Atta colombica, assembly GCF_001594045.1. NCBI lineage: Eukaryota > Metazoa > Arthropoda > Insecta > Hymenoptera > Formicidae > Atta > Atta colombica. Next base: position 834,214 of record NW_017259291.1, on the reverse strand, counting down.
ATCAATTAATTAATTGAGTAGAGAAGAAATGTACATATAAAAATTGATTTCAATTCCCTCTACAGTGTTTTATTCATTCGTCCACGTGTATTTAATTATTCCATGAAAATTGTAACAGTGATGTATTGCCGTGGCAAACTGCAGCGAATCGGAAAGTTAAAAAATTAAATCGTATCCCAGATATGTGTGTATTTTAATTTTCGATAAATAGCTAAATGGGGTAAGACAACTTTTACAGACAAAGCTCAGTGAAACGGTGAAAATTTTGAAATACGCTTCTTTGATCTTGTTAATTCCCTGTTTAAAGACGCACGACTCGCTTTTCCTCTCTCCATAATTTATACATTTTTCGCAATTTCGCATAGCGTAAAGCAAAATCCCATATCCCCGCGTTTGAAATTTAAATCAATTTCAAAAGTCATTAAGCAACACGCGCTTTGATCAGCATTGTACGGCTTAATTTACTGTTGTAAAATACATGCTTAAATTCTCGAATGACAAATCCGCTATTACGCACATTTACGCGTATCTCGCGTTTCTCTCCGAGTCGATCACGCCCGGCTGACTCTTGCCTTCGAAACGTGCCGGCTGTACACGCGTGCGAGTGCGAGCGGCAGCTCAGGAAACGTGATCCACCTGCGCGTGTACGCACGCTCACGCTTCTATTGCGGCAACAAATTCACGGTGAAAGTATCAATATCCGCTCGAGTCAACGTAGCATCAAATAAATGACGTAAAGACCGTTATATTGAAATTTAATGGACGGCTTACTAAACATCTGCATAAATCCTATGACATAATTTGTATTAATGCTCGTTAACTGCGGCACGCGTCAGATTTTCATCCAAAAGTTCTTTTTGCTCGATGAATGTAATTTATCGTAAAAGATTGAAATTAAAGTCCTGCAGGCTGAATCATATGAGATTCTTTAATCATATACATAAAAACAGTATATTATATATTTAAATAAGCCGGAAACAAATCCATTGATTTATTAAGAATGTATCAGATATTATCATTTCTGTAAAAAGTGACTGGTGGAATTGGAAAAAAAAAATTACATACATATGAAACAAGTTTAATAAAGTTAATATTTACATTTAACAATACAATTTTATATTTTAAATAAAAATTTTCTCATTTTATATCAATTATTTTTTAAAAGCACATATTCGTTTTATTGAAATAATTATTTATCCACATTTTAAATCGCCGCCAAACTTTTTTTTTGTTACTTTCACATACACACACAAATACAATATAAAAGTCTATAAATTTTTCATAACTTTTGCATTCAAAAATATGTGCAATATATCCTTAAGTAAATAACCACTCAGTCGTGTCTTATCTGTTTGCGAAATGAATATGATTCATTCTCGTAATTCTAATACGTAATTCTTATATGAACTTATATGAATTTACACGTTTTTATGCTTCTATTTGGAAAATCATTGCCTCAGATAGAAAAAAAAAATAGGTAAAGAGAGTTCTTAAAACAAATAAATCGTGCGAAAGGCCGACTTTTTCTCACAATTTACAATATTAATAGGGATTAGAATCCTATAAGAAAAACTGAGTGAGTTCCACTTGGAAAAGGCTTACCAGTTGAATGACCGATGCCGTCATTGCAGCCATAATTTCCACGCGCGATCTCGCACCTTCGAATGGACTCCCTCATTTTCTCGAGAGTATTTGTTCGAAAGTATATTTCGAGCAAGGTATTCATTTTATAACGGAAACAATCTGTGCGTATGCTATTCTTTTATTCGCGTTTCGATCAATTCGTGTCGACCACAACGAATCTGCGGAAAAAATACATCCGCTTTCGTTTAAAACAATCGAGAGAAAGCGCAGATGGTGTATTTCAATTGCTTTCTAAACGACGAATTACATCCACTCGAATCACTCTCTCGGTATCATAGTATTTGTGATGAAAATTATTAGCTTTAGAATAGTGAACGTGTGTGCAACAAAAAATAGTAGATAAAATGATATCTAAAAAAATAAATTTCGCTCTTCAAATAAGAGACTGCCAAGCTACTTGATTCAATAGAATTTATATATTTATAGCGAGAATGCTGATGCAACTTCCGCTTTGTACGGAATAACAAATAAAAGTTCATCAAACCAGCACAAATATAAGCGGCTTTTGAACGGAATGGACATGAATTTTTGATAAATCTGTGTGTTGCACGCTTGCGAATTTGCAATGCAATATAAAGTTCACGTCCCATGGGTATATATCTCCAAACAGTAAGTGAGTTTTATTTGTATCCAGAGACGCGTAAAAGTGCAATATCTATCTGTGCGTAGCAACAAAAAAAAAGCGCGAACAAAGCGCTCCGTTTCCGCTTGTTGCAATGCATACATTGGCTGCGTTCAGTAGAAAAAGTAGCTTTGCAAATATTGTAAAATTCTTGAATATAATTGAATTTATACATTTAGAATTTATTATATTATCCAATGAGGAACTAAGAGCAAGACCAATCATATCAGAGAATTTTACAACAGTTGCAAAGCTGCTTTTCCTGAACGCAGCCATTGTGATATTATCTAAAGGTTAGGACAAAAAATCTATACGACAGTTTGCACAAAAGAGTTCTTATAGTTTATAATTTTTCAAAGAAGTCGTTAATTCATTATTTTAATGAGTTGAAAATGAATTCATTATCGCTTTTAACGACAAGACAATTTTATATATATATTTCGACAAGAATATAAGAAATTTAATATTTTGTAAATGAAAGAAGTGAATAAATAATTGTATTAAATTTATATTACCGATAAATTTATATTACCGATTATTAAACGATATTAGAAATGAATAAATAATTTTATTAAATTTATATTACCGATAAATTTATATTACCGATTATTAAACGATATTAACTGTACCCAAACTGAAAAATTGCATTTGGCGCGACATTATTACTGAGGCTATAATTTATTGGTTAAAGGATTAAATTTTATCCGGAAGACAGAATATGGTAAGCCGTGTTCGCGCATCGCAATTTTATATTCGCACGTGCCTCTCGTAGAAAAGTTTTTGCTTGATTTTTCACGTTAGCTCATAAATCCGCAACATACAACTCTCCATCGAAAAGATCATCGGAAGACAGCATCTATGCATTTGTGTGCAGATGCAAAGAACGTAGATGTAGATGCAATTCGAAGGTGGCTGTTGCAGCTGCGCTTGGCCCACTGACCCACTTAGCCGCGCTTCCGCGTGTGGGATACTTTGTCACGATAATGTAAAACCACACAAAGATACGCATCGGCGCGCTCCCAGCTTCCATTTTCATCGTTTCTGCGCGAGCCGAAGCGGAGGCACATCGCGGTTTCGGTTGAAAAGGCATAACACATTGTGTTATCCACATTGCAATTACATAAATGGCCGCGGCGAGACCCGAGTACGCGCCCTTGGACAAAACGTAGATTCGTTGCGCGATTACGGAAGAGGCTTATATACGAGGCTGTAAAGAGCCTTCTGAGAAAATTCTTTTTTAAATAAAGAAGAGATAAGTACATCTAATCAAATATGTAGACAGCGTAAGCGTCCCAGATGCATCGCGTATGTTTATTACTCGAATACTATTCGACCCAATTTCCATATTGACTTTTTTTCTGTTAAAAATGTCTTGCCGAACTAGAAGCCGGAATTCGGGATCTAAACGCAATATTATTTTTTCACTGTAACTCGAATTAATGTTTTCATAAAATATTACATCTATCTCGAATTCTTCAAAATATAAATTTTTTTCTCTAGAGTTATAATTCGCATATCAAAATAATGTAAGATTATTTTCAAAACCATATTAAATTGTGAATCATTGTAACATTATAATAATAAGCGTATCATACACAGAAAAAAATGAATGATCTGATTCACGTATATTTTTATTCTTGAATGCTGCTATTTTACTTTCATTTAAGTATAAAATGTTCTCTTCAATCATAAATGTTCACTGGCATCAATAAATAGATTTATGCAAAGTATACTTTATTCTTAAAATTGTTCTAAAATCATTATATGGTTTTAACTTAATCGTATTATTTACAAACTATTTATTCTTGGATTAAGAATTATAAATTTGAAAATTCGCAAGCGATAACAGTATAAGGCTTTTAAGACTATAACTCTCAGTATCAAGAAGTGCATGTAGTGAATAACGATTGACGGTGGTTTTGTAAATGAACTGTTGCATTCATGGAATATACCTCTAAATGCAGTTCAATCTTTAAAGGTGAATGAAATATTCAGCTCGTCCTAATGTTCTGTCAGTTATATTGCAAATAGGGATGCGCGAACAGCCGGCCGATTTTGTCATTGCGACGTGATGAAAAAGCGCCTATAAAGCCATTCTACATTGGTCGTGTCGTAACATCGGAAGCGTCGTAAGCATGCGACTTTAAAATTGAAACATCGGATTGGCTGAAGCAACAAGCTTGTGACTTGCGACGTCTACGATACGACCAATGTAAAATGGCCTATACACGCGGGCGGATTCGCGGATCTGCTACCTAAAGTTAAATGGGTGAAATGAATCCGTCGCAGCGGATCCGCCTGTATATGCAGCCAGCATTCTCTACCATTGTGACGAGGTTGACCGTCTGTTTGCATCCTTATTTGCAATATGGCTAACGTAGATTGGTCTCAGCATTTCACTTGCCTTTGAGTTACATTAGTAGAGGGTATAATTCAAGTTTGATTCATCTAGTTTTTCCTTGAGAGCAAGGAACCCTGAGCACATTAAAAAGCATGCTCTATAAATGTGGCACTTCATTTACAAAGCTATCACACTTACTGCAGCATTGGTTTCTATCATTGATATTACTAAAAAGCATACTGAAGGCTTGAAATAAGTTGACAAAAGATATCATTGAAGAAAAAATAATAATATAAGCTAATATAAGCATATTTAATATTGAACGAGTACAACTTTATTCTTTTAGTGAAATAAAATTTGTTTTGTTTGAACTAAGAATAAAATTTATTTTATTTTACGAATAATTTATTGTTAATTGGAAATTGTTCATTCTTGGTGCTATTCTAAACATAAAATATTCTTGGATTAAAGCATTTATGCATTTCTTTAAGAATTCATTTTTTTGTGTGTATGTTTGATTAGAAATTAGAATTTTAAATGAAGTACTTTAAGACAATTTTTCTCTCCTTATGATGATTCCTCGCCTTGTATATAAGTGATAACGCAGAAGAGTAATGCAGTTTAAATGAAAACAGCTGCTTTGATGACAGGAATCTGCTGATAAACTATTTGAGTAATTATTCTAGCGAAAGAAATATCTCGTTTTCTCGGAATACGAAATCAAATAATGGTAAAATATGTCCATGCTTTAATCGAAAATGTTACTTCAGTCGTTAATTTAGCTTCGTTGAAAATTATCTGTTTCCTTTCACAAAATAGAGAGTTACAAGACTGCGATAAGAGAGAAATTCACATAAATATATTAATACTTGGGATGACGAATCGCGCTTCGCAATAATTGTTAATAAATTGCAAGTTTAAATGCACACCTACGCAAGCTCCAATTTTAATCCGGCGTTATTCGGTTTAATTCCTCCGATTAACAATTCATTTACGGATCGGCTCCACGAGATTACGAGGGAAGGGAGAGTCCCTTATACACGACATAATTTCCAGTGACGCAAGCACAGCTTCGGCATGGAAACTGGGTCGGGTAGGAATCTCGAAAAAGACTCGCGTGCTTTTTGTAACTATCGAAGAAGACAGGTCGTCATTTTTCATCGGTTTCAACGAACGCTTTGCTGATTCTCGTCATTAACACTGACCTGCACATGTCCATCAAAAGAAATAAACGAGATAAACTATTATCTTTTTGAGTATTATCTCCGCGACTAAAAACTTTTTGCATCCGAATGCAAATAGGTCAAAAGTGTAAATGGACGATTTTAGGACAACAATTTTACTCGAAATTAATCAAACGATTTAAAGATTCTGTAAAATTTTTAATATAACAAA
>NW_017259291.1:826483-828112 GCF_001594045.1 Atta colombica | reverse complement strand
ATATATATATACATATACATATATATATATTTTGCGAGATTCCTTGCATATTTATTAACTGAATTAATATCAATGAATAATTTTTAATGTAATTTCATATATTTTTTAAATACCATTGTAAAAATTTTACATACAATAAACAGGCTACACTAATCGCAAATTGTTTGGTGGTAGCAATCTTAAAGAAATAAATCATCATGGAAGGCAAAAAGGGGGAGCGAGGGTAAGTTATTTATTACATATTTGCGACATCGCGGTTCAACGCCTGATAAGGCTAAAAGACGGGATACTTTTCCGTCATTTCAATTGAAAGGACATTGACGCGCTGCGTGAGCATGTAGCGAGATGAGCCTAAAGCTTAAAGTCATCGGACTATGTAAACAATTTGTCTCTGGCGCCGAATCAATGTGTAAACGGTTCATTGGAAAAATGAACGGTGTGAAACAGGCGTAAAACTCTTCACGACCGACAGTGTGACACAGAAACGGAGTTATTATTTGACACCATCGATAAGCGAAGTCATCCAACTTTTTATCTACGGTTTGGATATATGTATATATTTTTATACGAAGAGAGAGAAAGGGAAAGAGAGAAAAGAGATTTCAATTCCCTCCGCGAACGTCGATGAATGAAGTTTTCATGATAAAATCCTTCAATAAATTCACGAAGTCGACTTTTATTTAACATGATGGATGATCGTTATTTATCGCAACTTCCCAATTTGCGATATTTTAGCAATTCAATTTGTTAAGAAAATTGATTGATGAACTGATGAATGAGAAAAAAAACAGCAATGAAATTTCTATTGGAGTAAATAGTTCTTACGCGGACAAATCATCATTTCTGAGATCACAATCGTTACACAGCTTCTCGACAATAATCGTTCGTCGTCATCGCGTTCTTAAAAACTCGTGATCCGACGGTCACGTAGGTGGAAATGTTATTAAGTATAACATCGCGCTTGAATATGCCACTCCTTTTCGAGAGAAGTCTATCGGATTTAATTACTCGATGTCACTGATGAGAAAATTGACTATTTCTTCGCGCAAAAAATGCAACTGCAAAAATTCTTTCAATAAATACATGTCTGAGCGACGCGGACATCGCAATGTCTATTTCAAGAGAATAAATGAAAATTTCATAGAGAAATAATTAGAGGAAGACTCGCACGAATAAGACTCTTGATTTCAGCGCACATGCGCGACGACTGTAATTCTATCGTGAATCTCACATAAATCCTTATGATCTACTTCCCCGTGTAAAAGCTTAACGATGAGCATTCTCCGCTACTTTGAGAATTCCTCTTACATTCGAGAATCGGACGAGAACACGACATCGGAAGGTTTCCGTTCTGCGAACATATGATAATTAGACCTTGCCGCCGCTAACAATGTGCTAGGCTGAAAGATGATTAGGATTTACTTGTGTAAGTCTCGAAACTTCGCGCTGGCACGTATATCTCTCTGATCTCCAGTCATGAAACATCGATTTTCAGGAAAATAAATGACGGCTGATAGCGTCTATAAATGGAACTCAGTGTTTCTCGAGAAACTCTCCATTGAATGCGTTTGCATTAGATATGAAATATTATGCCGACGGTATATAATCGATCCATATTGAACTATAAAT
>NW_017259291.1:810838-826383 GCF_001594045.1 Atta colombica | reverse complement strand
TAAAGACAATTATTATTACTAATTATTACTAATTATTATTACTAATTTATTAAATGCATAATGTCAAATTAAACTTAATTTAAATTATTTTTAATCATTTCTACAGATTGCCACTGCTATTACTTAATGTGTCATTAATTTATTAAAATAAAGGAGTTAAACAATTAAACTCTAAGAAAATGTATTAAATTTTAATTGAAGTTCACTTATTATTTATTAAGAGTATACATTAATATGAACATTGTTTATTTTAAAATAAAAATAATAGAAATAAATTGATTTATTTTGACATACATGAAGTTAAAACAACACAAAATGTTATTTAACTTAAGAAATTGGATTGTTGTTACTCCTTTAATAACTAACAGTGCAATAAAAATGGAGCTTCTCTAATCATAGTTCTCTTATCATGCAATTACAGTTATAAATACCAAACACTTTTCTTTTAGTATAGATAGAAATGATATCATTGCGATTAAAACAAATCAAATATTGAATTACGAATAGAAATTGATACGAGAAATTGATTGATATTAGAAATTGATACTAGAAATTGAATAGTGGAAATTAATAGATACATTAGAAATTAATAGATAGAGTAGAAATTGAATAGTGATAGATTTAATGATAGAAATGGCTTTTCAATCATCCAGATGTAGATATAATCAGCGTCATGAATTTTCCTTATAACTGTCACGATGAAAATTCATGTAATGATGTGAGCTTGCGCTCAATATCCATATTCGATTACTGTGATTTTCGTATCGAATGTTAATTATTTTCGTTAATCTTAATAATAAAATGTGGATAGTAGTGGCTTTCTATAGTACGTCCGCCTGGAATGACTGCTCTGCGAAGAGTTCGCAACATAGAACAGCGCGGTCGAGAACTATTAATGGAATCGGGAAAACTACCGTTGTAGAGCCAACATTCATATGCTCGTTCTTTATCAAGCTGCGAACGAGACTGCATAATTTCAACGTTAAAATGAGATCCACTTACGCTTCAATAAAGATAGATAACGTGCAGAAAGCGACATGTCCTGAAGCGCAATTCTGTGTGTCTGTGTGTATCAATAGTGAGAGCGAGTATATTGTAACATTCGAATAGCAGCAATGTATTGATTCAGCAAGAATTTCATCAAAAAATCATACGCCATTAGTTTATCTTAATCACGCTTGTTTCCACCAATACGATATATACTATTATTTAGCTATCAAAGGAATAATATAGGGGAGTCCGGGGCTCGTTAGTATAAGAAACAAATGGGTATTGCGTTCTGTTTATGTATTTATGATAAAGGAAACAATGGAAAAATTACCGTAAAATGTTTCTTTTATTGTACAATATAGATACTTTTTCCTTTAAGTTTCATTCAAACAAGTATTACAATAGAAAAAGAAAAAAGTCTGATTCGAGTGGACAAATAAATTTTTTAGTATTTCATAATTTCATTCATTAATCCTTCGGTTTGTGAAAACAAATCTAAGCGATGTATTATTAGTTAAAAGAAAAGTGTTTATTAGTATACAATGCATTATTTGAGTAACATTGATAATTTGTTATAATAAAATGATTTGTTATAATAAAATCGCACGTGTGCAGGAATGGAGTGTATTGGCTCGTAAAAAAAGGTTAGATTAGGTTAATTCGCTGAATTGAACGTGTGAACATTTAATTATAATTTAACTCTGACAAAACGCTTTATATTTAATATTTCTATATTAAAATGAGGTAGAATTAAAATATATTTTATACTTATTTTTCTATGACAACATTTTGCTATTTGTTCATTACAAAATAACTTTGAAAGATATAATTTTTACTAAAAAGTACATATCTACTATCTAGTATCTAATTTTTATTACTTTTTTATTATATTTTTTATATTATTATACTTTAATATAGAGTTTATCATAAAAGTATTTAATTTATACTGTGATATAATTTATCTCACATTTCGGGGCAAATTAAATGCAGTATTTCCATATTTTATTGCAAAGAAACAGTGTAATCATTACTACAAAATCATTACTAATGTAAAAATGTAGAGAAAGATTCTCTCTATCATATTGATATAGTTTAATAATAGAGAAAAGATTATGAGAGACCGAGTTTATTTTGGGTAAATGCTAAAAATTGATGAGCAGAATTTAAAAAAATAATAGTTTTCATTTTGAAGGAAATTTAATAAGCTTTAATATAACATTATGTGAAATTTAAATTAAAATTTAATTAAATATTTCCAAATTTTATTTTTTTTAATAAATTAAAGAAATATAAAAAATGAGCAAATCGCAAAGTCAAAAAATTGTGTTCCTAACATGAGATGCCCCGAAAAATCGAATAAAACGCAAAGTGCATCAATATTGCAATTAAAAAATTTTATAATGTTTCTGAAATACAAACATAGCCAATGCGCGCGCAAAATGAATAGGTGATGCATTGTATATATAGAACTCATCTTCAGGTAATTGAAACCAAGCATCGCAGAAATAAACACTCAATATTCGTTCTAATTATCTTTTTTTATTATTATACAATAACATTTCATACTTCAGCAACCATTTTCACTATGACTGTCATTAGAAGCATAGGCTATTTCATATTAGTAAAAATACCCTGGATATCTCATATTACAATTTCCACGCATTACGGTTTTACGATCATCAAATCTAACGTCTGTAATTAAGCAATTTAACATATCCCGTATTTTTCTATTAGTACGATCTTACTCTATCATTACATGAAGAATTTATTTACTTATTAAATAATAAACAAGATTTAAAGGTTTCTCAACGAAACTTGAAGACATCCAAATTTTAAAATATTTTTTTGCAACGACTACAAGCATAATCTTTCTACTAAATAATTTTCAATCCAAGAACAATAAATTCATGGTGGAACCAATAGCGTTTATTAGTTTAGCGGAAACGCAGCTAATATTAGGCGGCTTTCCTATCTCATAATAGGAGGCTTTCCTCTAATAATTAATTGTTTAAAAAATCGAATGCTGAAAATTGTGTCCTAATCCCTTGAATAATATTTTTAATCTTTAAATAATATTTTTATAACTTCCATCTGTGTCAAAATGTAAATCAATCTGTTTCTGTAATTAGTTTCAAAGTAAACATCATTCATATTATAACGCTTAATAAATAATAAATTTAAAAATTTAAGTAAAAAATATTTTTTCTTGAATTCAACTATTCAAGTCCATTATTTTAATCAAATTAACGACATGTTGGAAGCAGTGACCTATAAAAATGATTAAAAATAACTCAAATGAGTATAATCTAACATAAATTATAAATTTAATAATGTAGATTAACTTCTCGGTTCAACTTACTTTTCATCCTTTCTAAGAATCAAAAAAAGATAAACAGAATAAGTTAGATTGAGATTAAAGTACCTACACTGGTAGAAACGGGCATTAAATTAACTAATAGAAGTATCGATTGGAAGATATTCAATTGGTATAACATGCTGCAGAATTATATGAATTATATGAATAGAATTGCATGAATTAAGTTACACTGTCAAATATCAAATAAGCTTAATATAATTCTTTGAGTTAATTATATAATATATTTTATTACTTTTAATTTCCATATCAAAATGTAAATGAATTCATTTCTGTAGTTAATTTCATCAAGCAAGCAACGTCCATATTAACGACACTAACACTCTTTACGGATTTTAATCAGCTTCTTCAATATAATAAATCTACATCAAAAATAAATTATGCGTTTGAGCGTTTTATTGAATGGTCTGGTATATACCTATTATTTTTTAATATATAAAAAGATTCCGCACTAATTATATGGAAAAATGAATCCCGATGAAATCAGTTAGTTTTCATGTATAATCAAATATACATATATCAAATATATTGGATTGTCCGGAAAATTCATGCCGACTAAAATTAAATTAAAATTTTCTGCGTTTCAATTTTCTTTCAATATCGGCACAAACTTTCCGGACAACCCAATACATATAATAGAAAAGGAGCTAAGAGCAACAACGGGTTATTGGTTGCTATCATTTAATTCTTATTATATAAAATTACATTAAAAAACGAATGTTTCGACCATCAACTAGATCTTTTTTAATGTTAAATAAATAATTCTAATGACAAGTTGTTTCTAAAAAACGTTTAACGATAAAGACACATACTTAAATTATACTGATTGAAATTAATAGACGCGTCTTTTTCGTTAAACATTTTTTAGAAACAATTTGTCATTAGAATTATTTATTTAACATTGAAAATGACCTAGTTGATGATCAAAATGTCTGTTATTTTATGTAATTTTAAAAATTATTAAATGATAGCAACCAATAATCTGCTGTTGCTCTTAGTCCTTTTTCTATTATATATTTGATTTTAATTGAGCATCTTTACGAATTTTATTTCACGTATAATGTTAGCTTAAATTATAATATCCAACGAATAAAAGATTTCAGACATAAGGCTCAATATACGCATATAATGGATAATTTTTAAATTATGCACTGAGAAAAATGTTTGATTGAAGATAAAACATAAAACTGAGTTCCAATTTTCCATATAATTAGTGCGGAGTTCTTTCATACATTAAAAAATACTATTTACAAGACTCATTCAACAAAACACTTGACACGACATAATTTATTTTGTATTATGTGAACCAAATTTAATATACTTTCTTAAGTCATATAAAAATTCTTAAATCATATAAAACAAGGCGAACACTGGGACTAAATGCGAGACTAAATACATACATACATAATGCATTATATCTTGGTGTTTTATTATGTATGTATGTATTTAGTCTCGCATTAAGAATTTTTTATACTTAACATTTGGAAGAATTGATTCTTATTTGTCCTTTTTTATCGTTGTATTGTTCTTAAGTTAAATTATTCAATGTCATTATTTTAAATAAATTAACGGCAAGTTGAATAGGAGCAGTAACAACTTATAGAAATTAAAAATAAAACTCAAATTGGATGTAATTTAACATTTAACATTATGAATTTAACAATGTATGACATGATTCTGAACAATGCTCTTATATTTTTTTCGGATCATCGTCAGATAGAACGTAAAAGATTTATCACACAACATTATAACGGATTAAAAAAACGCATTTAATAAAGAACGTATTTAAAGAGAAAACATTTTGAGCAACGTTCACCAAGCATGAAAAACTTTTTCTCTCTAATTTTTCTCTGACGCCGATACTTGAAGACGCCGCGCTGCCTCGACCTAACATTAAATATTGTATATATTTCATGGGATACGACCAGCATATACGTACGTTCCTATAACTCTCTTAACCGTAGTACAACAGAGTCAGCTCTCCTAGGGCGAATGCCGAACGGAATCCTCGGGCGTGTTGGAACATCGGCTAAAGTAGGTCATCGCGGCGGAGCGGAGAACGCGGTATCTCCGATGTACATCGTCAATCGCTCGTTTACAACCATTCCCGAAGCGACTGTACGCTTTATGCACCAAAGTGTACCGTGTGCGCGGCCAACGTGCCCGGTTGTATTTACGTATGTGGTAAACCGTCGCGGAATATCGTCGTTGTAATGTTGCGCGGGTTGCACGTGACTGAGTAAACTAATTCGACCAATTCGTCCTGCATCTATAGTTCGCCCTCCCTTCCTTCTGTCAACTTTCGGCGGAAATATCTCGGTAAAAGCGTCGCGAGAGAGATCTCCGTATTGTATTCCGAATCTCTCGCGATTCGAGCGAGTTTGTATCCGCAGACTCTTCAATAAAATTGGAGCTGATGACATTTTCTCTCGACAAAAAGTCAGAAATACATCATTTCTGTTAGCGAACGGTACATAAAAGAAATGATGTTGTATCAATAGCATTAGTGTGCGTTTCAATCACTCTGTAGCTCAGAAATTGAAAATAATATTTATTTTGTTTGAACGGAAATTGTAAAGTTTATACAAAAATATTGGACTATTGGACACCAAGACTCACTTTTATTGGTCCTTTATACTCATTTATGTTAAAAATTATTATTGTTAATTCAATATTAGTGAACAAATAACATTTTATCAAAACATAGCGCTTTTGTTTCATTAATATTATCGTTGAATTAACAAGATTATTTTCAACATAAATGAGTGGAGGAGGCCGATGAAAGCAGGTCTTGCTGTCTAACAGTTGTACAAATTTTACAGTTCAAATAAACTAAATATCATTTTCAATTAGATTGCTATTTAATGCTGTTGATACAACATTGTTTTCCATGTACTCAAGGCACGTGGTGCAATTTTATACGCATGCTTTCGCTGGCCTAGTAATTATGTCGCTTGCCTAGCAAAAGTCTAAACGTACTTGAATTGTACAATATCTAATACACTGTCCATTACCTCCAGCACTTGATGAAAATATGATCTCCAGCGAAAACTGGTACTATTTCTTTTTTTTTTTTTACTTTTCTACCAACTAAATGCTTTAGGTAATCCACTGCATCTTGCGAAATCACAACGAACGCCGTATCGGACTACAGTTAATGGACAAAATGAGACAGGAACTGGTTAATCAAACAGCAAACAACCGCGCCCGTGCGTCTCATTATGCGGCAGGTTTTCCATGCATCCGCTTGCACGCGCAATGTGCATACGACGTAAATATTACAGGATACTGCGAGCTATCGATAAACGAGAGAGATAAAAAAACCGCCTCATGATTTGCTCTTTCTCTTTGTGCGCACCAACAGGAAATAAATTAATTAATCTTATCTGGTCTAACTCGGTGTCGACCGTTTTTCAGCTCTTTTCCAAATGACATTAGAAGAGAATTAATTTCCCTCCCCCCTCCCTCCTTTTTTGTGAAAAATTATACAAATCGCGCGATTTCGTTTCAATTTGAAACAAGACAGCGCGTCGATATAAACAGAAACACGATCGTGAATATATCTAACCATTAAGTTCATTCTATTGTAAGAGTAGTTGTATATAAGTTGTAAGTGGTCGTAAAAATTAACCAATCACAATCAAATATTCTTCTCACGTCTATTTTATAATCTTTGCGTAAGCGTAATTGTAAATGGTTGTAAGAATTGACTAATCACAGACGAACACGAAAAAAATATTCAACTATGATTAGTCAATTCTTATAAATATTTACAATTACACTACATACACTTATAACTACACTCACGCTATTATAGAATGAGCTTCATATTCAGCTGTGATTGACGAATTCTTACAATCACTTACAGCTTATGCAATTGTAGAATAAACATCACGAACGAATCGTCCGCTGTTTTACGTTATATTTTCGTTTCAGTCGCTAACTCAGAAATTTTTAGACGGTTTGTGTCCGACAGATATTGATTCTATGCGCCATCGCTGCATACTCTGTCGATGTTCCACTTCGATATAAATACCGATTACCGATGGCCATTAAAAGACTTTATCAAGTAAATTTCGTATCACCGTTTTCCTCCTTATGCAGTAAATCAATGATATAATTATTAATGTGACGTTGCGTAAAAGATATCGTACTCATCTTTAACTCATTTTAATTCGGGAAAGATAATAAATATATTTCTTTTTATTGTAATTATATACAGGGTAGGTATTTAAAGTATTTATTTACTTGTACTTGTATTTAAAATGTTACAAGCTACTATCCTGCATGTATGCGTATCGAAATAAAAAATAAAATAAAAAAAATATATTCAGATTAAAGTATGATTTCAAAGGAAACAAATAATAACATTAATTTTTTAAATCGATTTTTTTAAAGTCACATGGAGACTTCCACTTTTTTAAATGAAATGATATGATATTTTTTAACATAATATGATTCCTCTAATTATATTCCAAACACAAATATTAGAAATATCGAGAATTAATATAATAGTTATAGCAGTAGATATAATAATTTACATTATGCTTTATTCTGGCACTTTTGATATTTAATATAAAGTATCTCGTAAACTATTAATTTTTTTATAAATATATATACCTTTAATACCTTTATACACAGAATAATGAGATGAATCAAACGGTGTAAAAAAAACATATAGTTGCTTTTCAAAAATAATGTATAGTTACATAGCTTTACTGAGAAGTGTTGTATATTTGTAACTGTAATTGTAGTGAAATAATTATAGTTAGGAGTTCCATTTTTATGATTATTACTGCTGTAATGTTAGTAATAAATAATTATATACATATATATATATATATATATATAAAAGTTCTTTCAAACAAAAAAAAAGTATACTATAAATTATGATAATTTAAAATATTAATTATATTACAGTAAAATATCATATAAATAGTAAATAAATTAAAATTTTTTTATTCAATAAATTCAATCAATTCATATTTATAGTGAATGTAGCCATTTTCCTAAATTCCTTATTATTTATATTCCTTATTATTTCCTTATTATTTATATAGTCATAATAACTAAAAAATCGTTAAGAAAAAATTCCAAACTTTCAAGCAGTGTTATTCATGACATTATTATTAATAATAATACAACTAATTATTTGTATAATTAAAACAATTATAAATATATAACTATCCCAAAATAACTATAAATTATAGTTCAATTAAAAAATATATTAATTGCAACAATTTTTTTCTCTCAGTGTTGTCACACATTAATCTTTCTCGTAAAAGCCATAGTTGTAGAAATTCACTATACGTAGCATTAAAGTTAGATAGCATTTATATGCAATAGCATTTATAGATTATACAAAGCTATGAACCGTTCGGGGTTTATAGGATAGCAATCATGTTAATCATATCATAATATAATATAAATAAGATCTTCTTTTTAATATCGAAGCCTTATTTAGTTGAACAATCGAGCGAAATCGCAGAAATTTTTGCGAGCATGCACTTCAATGTAAAAGCACATTTTAAATGAAGCGGCAACCGTTCAAGGGCTCCGATACATTAGCAAGAAGTCAAGGTGAGCGCATTATGCAATTCTAAAGCGTAATTAAACTAAAGCGGAAAACGACGAGCGAGCACGATATTAACAATAAAATAATGATTCGATCCATCCGCTCGATAAACATAATGCGTTTCATCTTTCTTTGTGTTTTTTGAGCTTATTGGATTATTCTGCTGTAGATAATCTCGCTAAAGAAGTGGCGACTATGCGCGTTATGCAACTCTTTATGTTGATATGATAGGTAAGACAAATATCTTCGCTAGCTAAATATGTAAAGTCAATAAAACATATTCAGACAAACAAGTCTATTCCGACACATTTAAAGCGCGCATTATTCAAGGAACGCGTACAAATACATGCTATTACAGATATATACATCATAACTCAATCAGCATATATTTAGATATCGTCTGTGATCTATTAAAGTAATTTGTAACACCGATAGCGGTCCAATCCGTGTAATTGGCAATCCTGCGACATGTTACATAGTTACATCGTTCGAAGCAAATTACACATGTTAAGATGAATTTGCACTTTTATTGCCTTATCCATGAACATGGCGTTGTATGCGAAATCATATTTTTATCTCGCGACCCACACTGATTCTGTAACTCTTAATGATAGTATCATTGCGCAGATATATATAGTTTAAAAAATGTAAAAAAACTAACATTGTTATCTGTGACTAATAATGTCAATCAATATGATTTTTTGCAATTGTCTTCAATCTTCCATTTATTCATGAAAATAATATTACTCACTTTTTTTTCATCGATATATAACAAAATATATTTCCATCGTTAACAGATTACATCCTGAAATAACATTGAAATTTGACAGATTGCGAGCGATAAAAGACAGAGATACAGAGAAAAAGAGTCATCCATTTTTATCCTACATTCAGAAAAAAAACATAAATCTGTATTCATAGTTCGTTCTTTTTTATTTCAAAACCGCCTTAAGTAATATCTTAAGATGTTAATGCGACTCTGTGATTAATTTATAACATCTCAAGATTGTACTTAAAACAGTCTTAAAATAAATATGTATAAGAGTTGACTACAAATACCGAGCATAATGATGACAACTTATAAAGGCAACAGGTTTATATGTAGAATTAATGTATATATAATTAAATACACTATTTTAGAGTTGTAATAACTATAAAATAGTTTAATCAATTATGTACATTAATTCTACATATAAAACTTGTATAATTGTCAGTTGTCATCTTTACAATTGCCATCACTATACCTTTTTCTCTGAATGTATATGTAAAAATTAGAAATTAAACATTATTGTATTTGTATAAAAATTAATATTTTCTGGACGATGTATCGTTGTTCCATCGATAAAGTATAGACTCCTCAAGCAACTGCAATATTCTCTGACTACACTTGCTAAGTCCTAAGCGAGAAAACACGCCCGTAAGCTAATATGGCTCTTAATGAATCGCTTGCGCTGCACTTGGACACGATCAAGAAATTCCTGCCGAAAGCCTTTGTTCGCCATCGACATCCTGAACCGTGGTTCGCACGTTTACCGAATCCATTTTCAACGCTCGTGCGAGCGAATATCCGATATATAATTGGAATTTAATTCATGTTCAAGCGCCATAGCCCACTGAAGCGACACAATCGGAACTTGATAACTATCTCGCTAGCAATTAATGAAGTCGTAGAGAACTCATACTCACTGACTTGTGCGAATAAAGTGTGGTGAGTTATGTAATATGAAAAGTACCGTTCCGCAAGTTATATCAAATATATAAAATATGCATGTGTACTTCAAACAAATACAGATCACATCGTACATAATTATAACATATATCGAACAAGAATAATTAGATTCCCTTTAATCGCATTTAAGTTATCGATTCGATATGAAATGAGGATAAACGTTAGTCTATATTTTAATAAAGTAACTAATATCCTATATACTCTCACATAAATTCAGAGAATGTTCTATATTGATTCAGAGTAATTAAACGAACGAATTGATCATTATTATATCAATCAGCTTTATTATTAGCTCACTACACATATATATTAAATTCTGACTCCAGAATTCTATTATTTATGATTTATTCACGTATAACTTACAGACTACATTTAGCTAAAATATAGAGCAATGCTCATGCAGTTAAAGTTAAAATATTATTAGAGTTGAAGTAATTTCGTAAGCACACTAATAGTTGGAAATAATTAGCTGCAACACGATCTGTTTTAAAGTGGTATGAGAATAGTTAAAAAAAGTTTTTTCATTAGCACAAGCTAACATAAACTCTCCTTACATAAACCCTTCTTGTAATAAAAAAGAAGAGAATTTTTGTTCTTTTTTAAATATTCCGTATACTCTCTCTTTTTCTTACAAAAACCTAAACTAACTAAAACAAGCATAATCCGAGAATGATCATTCTTTTTATTTTTCACGCAAGTACACATAATAATTGTTCGATATCGTAATTCAACAGTCTGAAACTTTTATAATGCAATATCCAGTTAGTGTTTTGAAGGCTTTTCGATGGTATAAATTCTGTTTTTACTTTTTTATTTTCTTGCAATTAAAAGTAATATGACCAATGATATTAAATATAATTTCCATGGGAGCAACGCTCTTTATTTATTATGCGACTGGAAAATAACGCATGTAAACGAATTCACATACGCAGCGTTGCAACGTCGCCGAGGTTATTTGAAATACGATCTGATTTACATCGTTTCGGGGTAGTTCGATGATGCTAACTCGTCGGCGATGGCTGGACAAACGAAGCCATATGCAAGTGGTTAAAGAGAAAAAAAAAAAGATATAGCTGATGTGCGTTATGCAATTGCGATCGATCACGAGAGACAAAATAATCGGATAGTCGGTATTATTAGCATAGTATTAACACCAGAATGGCCGATCCGAGTGAATTGCCACGTAAGCTTCTTTTAATCAATTACAAGCCTTACAATTTGCAGACGTCGATCAATAGTGAATGCAAATCATGAGAGCGGATTTTATCATTGTTTAGTTCTCTACAGTCCTTTCTTTCTCTCACAATCCTTGATGAACGTTAAGAGACACGTTTTTTATTTGTCAATCAATTTATTTGCAAATTTAAGAACAAATTTTAATAGTACAAAAATTATAGTGATATATCTATGTAGATATAAAAATAGTAAATTTTTACTAATTATTTTTACTAATGTTAGAAAATAATCTACAAAATTCCTTTTTTTCTCTCCTAACGAATCCTTCTGCATAAATATTAAAAAGCATATTTTTTTATTTATCTACATGCAAATTTAATAGCAATTTTTTGCTACACTAAAAAAAAATATAGTCAATTTTAATAAATATTTATTGTATACTGCCAACTAAATATTTATTAAATATAAAGATGTATTTATTTGATACAAGAAATGTTAAATGATTGATTTAACAATCATTTTTTTTATTGAACAAATATTTACTTACTGTAAGTAAATGTTTAGTTGGCAGTATTGAACTAAATATTTATTAAAATTAACTATATTTTTTTCTCAGTGTACAGAAAATAATCTAGATTTTTTTCTTTTCCTCACAAAAAAATCTTTTTAGATTTTTAGATACTTAGATAGACGTTAAGAAGCTCGTTTGTTATTTTACATATTTAATTTAATAATAAATGTTAATAGTATGAAATTAGATTATATTAATGACATTAGCATTTTAATTATAAACATGATGCCATTATAATTTTTCTTATTTCGCGCATATTCTATGAATTTTCGGGATACGTAATGCAAATGGCATCGAATCCGATCGTGTTGAATATCACGTTTCTACAATTTGCTCGAGCAATCCAGACAGAGATTACCATGCGGAATGTTCCACCCGCAAGTATAGCCTATCTCGTCAGAGTAAGTCTCGTGGTCTGGTCTTAAAGCAAATGAAGTTATACTCGCGGATGCAGCTATGCCGTTTCAAAGGATTTATCTGAAATGCGATTTAATTTAAAGCGTTACGAATGAAGGTAGTAGTCGCGCGATTTCAACTTGTTTACCGATGCAATCGCGATTCGGCGATTCAAGAAACTTTCGTTCCTCAGACGACTCGCTTTCCTCCACGCAGAAAAGCGAAACTCATTAAGTGGTTATAGAATTTCATTCGACCTGTCAAAGTGAAACACAGTAAATTGACAGCTCCGTAAATCTGTTTCGTTCAACAATACGAAAGCACAAGTCATTCTCAAACAACACATTCCTAATACTTCGCATAATTATAAGCTTAATCATTCCATTTTATGATGACCGCATCTCGGTCATGATTAAAACAGAAAAATATACTCAAAGGAAAAAATGGTTGCAATTACTATAATTTAACTATAATTTATAATTAAACTTGGAAAGAAACTGTCCAATAATTCAGAAAAATATTTTAACTATTTAATATTTTAATATTTTCTAAATTATAATGTAAAAATATTGTAACATGAAGTATTATATATTCAGCATGGCTAAATTAAAATTTTAAAGTCAAACTTTTGAGACGCGTATAAATATTGATCTTTCGGAAATATTCATCGAGCATATGAAAATAATCGGATAACGAATTTTTATTTGTTTTTTCAATATGCTATCGTCTTATTCATTATATTCTTAAAAAAAAAAGAAAATAAATTATAAAATGTTTACAAATTGTCTAATTTTTGACAAATATCATTTAGAAATTTTATTCCGACAAAATAGTTGCGTTATATGGTGAGTCATCTTAACATAATTATTGTAAAATTATCAAGTCACTGACGCTTTTGTTTTCATAATTTATCTATTGGAATACTACTATTATAGCAGTAATAACTATAAAAATGGAGCTCTTAATATTTATAATAATTATTTTATCATGCAATATAGTCACAAGCACTTTTCTTTCAATGTACATTGAGAAAAAATATAATCAATTTTAATAAATAGTTAGATGAATATTGCCAACTAAATATTTATTAAATATAAAGACATTTATTTGATACAAAAAAAAAACATTAATTTAACAATCATTCTTTTTAATGAACAAATATTTATTTATGATATAAGTAAAGTGTTTAGTTGGCAGTATTGAATTAAATATTTATTAAAATTGACTTTTTTTTTCTCAGTGTAGGAAATCGGTTTAATAGACTGCTTCTAAGCTATATCTGAATACATTCGACCGAATTTCATTCAAACATACTCGAAACTTCTGTGAGATAATCTTCTATGAGTCCTATCTGCGAAACAGGTCTGCAACTTGCGCGTGTTATCCGGATAGACACGTCATTAACGAGCTGTATCTTCGTTACGATCGGCTTGAAAGCGTTTCTTAGGGACAGTTGAATACATCTCTTTCGTCAGCGGAGAATCAAGGAACTTTCTTTCGCGCCCGGAGCTATGCCAATCGATAACACGCTTTGCACGCATGTCCGGCAAACCGAGAAAATCGCAAGTACGAAACGGTTGCGCAAGTGTTTCCGGTTCTGAGAGATGTGCACGGACCTTGGCAGAGGTAAAAATGTATTGGATGCTCGCCACTCACGTATTTTAATTGCGTTCCGCCTTACATTGGCGAGTAATGAAACTTTCAAGCTTCTCACTCGTGATAAATTACAATGTTTAACAAGCAAGCCATGCGAAGAGAATTGATTATATTTTGTCAAACATAAAATTTATCAATTTATTTATGGACGTAAAGATAATCATTTTGATTATATAACTTATACTTTTCAATTAACTTTTATACACCTTAATTCCGGTATGATAATAATAATAATAGTAATAATAGTCCAAGGTGATACGCAAGAAACTATGAAATTGAGCGTGACATAAGTCGAAGGACGCCCATCGAGTAATGCATAATAAGGTTACTTCAATGTCACATAAAATTGCAGTGATAAAAATTATTATCGTTACACATTAAACTTATTGTCGTCGAATCGAATCGGATCGAATTGAATCCAACTTTTTGTCTATTCTCGTTTTTACCAATACAGATTTAACTTTAATTTCGGTTTAACTTACTCTTTATCTCTCTACTTAATTCTCAAAAACCTAGAAACTAGAATTAGAAAAAGATAAAGCGTAAGTTAAACTGAGATTAAAGATCAAATTTAATTTATATTGGAAATGGATATTGCTCTGTTTCGAAATACATGTGTGAAATTGGCCGTCGGTTAATCGAATATTAGCAAATTGAATTTTTAATTCAATCTTTACTTTGCATAACCAGTAAATTATCATATAATTACAAGAGAGATTATAATTGGTAAATGAAAGTAGACATAAACTTATCGCAACATTAAGATAATCAAACATAAACTTATCGCAAACATAACTATGCGGTACAAAATGGAATATAAAATAACATTCACATAATTGTTTGAACTTTTGAATAAAGTGTTTGAATGAAGTGTTATTCAAAAAAATTTTTTTAATTTAGTTTTATTAAAATAAAAGAATTTTAGTTCCATGTTGCACATTTCTTGTTTATATTTAATATAAAAACATGGTACTTACTGCCTCGTGGACCGTAGAACTTAACGGAGAATTCATTTAGTCCTCCTAGAATTGTCACCTCGTGTTTGCTTTCTATTCTGTTTGGAGTAAAAGAGTTAAGG
>NW_017259291.1:780305-810738 GCF_001594045.1 Atta colombica | reverse complement strand
TCTCTCTCTCTCTCTCTCTCTCTCTCTCTCTCTCTCTCTCTCTCTCTCTCTCTCTCTATACTTCCATCTCTCTATGTTACAGACGTTGTTATGTATCAATGTGACAAATCATGGATTATTCGTCAACGGCGACAAACGACAGCGTATGATAAGCATACGATGCACACGAAAAATTGAAAGAAAAATAAAAGAAGACGCAAAAACTGTGATCGTTATGGCATCTAACGACACACTACGCAGCACACAAATATTCCAGCGACAATGCTAAACCGTATCATTTTTCCATCTATTTTTTTTCTATTTTTCTCTCTTTATTTGCGCAATGGTACTCGCACGACTAAAACGTTGATTGTACTTGTGTAATATCAATAAACCATGCGGCGCTTAAAACTGCCGTTACACATTGGCTTTTTTGCGTTGACATAAATATATAGATGAATAGAGAGGTACACAAATTTATAAATTAGTTAATAAAATTTACAAAATATGTGTACTCGCGTTAGCACCTTTAAACTCACGTTAGTTTATCTGTAATCACGGAAATATTGTAATCTCATTTATCGCGCATAATTATGTATATCAAGACTTGTATCTCGTATATACAAATATAACGAGCTTAAAAAGGACAGAAGATTGCAATAGGCTTTCACATATCATACACACAACATACACACTATTAACGGGAACGTTTAAACTAGTCGCTGGCTTGCTTATCGCTTGTGTAAGAGCAAAACTTTCGATGCGTGTATTAGAAAGTGCTTATCTGAACAGCATTTTCGTAGGAGGTGAATTACTATTTTTTTCTCGATAAATCAAACGCGAGTCAAGCTCCGTATATGAGACAGCGGATCTTCCGACAACGCAAACCGAGATGAATCACGAAAACGGATTTCGTCGCAAATTGTCGATGTACTTTAATGACGTAACGCGAGTCAGGAAATCTCCCGTCACGAAAAAATCAAACGATTATGGGTGTGGCAACGCGATGCTGCAAACGCTTTGAAGCGACCATTTTTTTAAATGGTCAATTTGTAAAATTCTTTCTTCTAATTGGATCGTCCATCAAATGTTTCAAAACATTATTACATTTGTAGCGAGACTTTAACCACAGCCTAAATTATCAAAGCATTGCGTTCGACTTAAAGGCATTTAAATACTTCTTAAGCCTCGCGTTTACGGTATCACACGTTGTTACGATTTTCGTAACACGTTATACTTATGGGGTGCACTTTTATCACCACGTAAAATCTGTGACGCGGCAATAAAACCTGTCCTGATTAAATTATTCAACGACCTGCTCGCGCGCACGTGAAAATACACGCGCGCGACAGCGCTTTTCAACGCGTTGGAATATAAAAATATCATTAATTTAATATCCTCTCACTCGAATTTCATCAGTCGAAACCAGAATGGCGCCCAGTGTCATTAAAATATTTAAGCGTATGCAAGAGCATTCATCGTAACAATACGTATTAAATATACAATTTTCCAAAAATAAACTTTTTAATTTCACATATTATCCGTGTAGTTTCTTTTAACTAATAATTAGGAGAGAGTATAAACAAAGAGAAAAGTTAAATAAAGAACTGACGATATTTATTAATTAATAAATCTTTATTAATTATAAAAAAACATTTCAGTTGCTTGATAAACTGACTATAATAATTAACATTAATTTATTATTAATATAAACATAAACTATAATTTTAAACAAAAAACAGAATCTTATTGCCGTTTAAAATTATATTCGCCGTCACGAGACAGTGCTGAAACAGTTGTTTATTTACAATTTATAATTTATATTAATAATATATAAATGTCAATTATTGTAGTTTAAAATAAATATCCTTTAAATAAAGACATTTGTAATTGATAAATAATTGTCGGCTTTATGTAACTTTTCCTTTGAATATTCGCAATTTTCCTACATCAAAATCATCAAAAACACATAATGATCTTTATCTTAATTATCTTAATAATCTTTATTATCTTGGCGTATGCATTCTATGATTACGTACTATATGCAATACTATATGTGTATCGGATTATCAATGGATGCAAGAAAGGTTATACTTTAATGTATTATATTATAATAGTATTGTTCGCATTTACCTCGTGTTCGCAATTCTCCCATTCTCCCCTCGCGTGAGATGTTTCTTTCACCTTAACATTATATACCTCAACTGTTCTCTGTAATTATATACAATTAAATAAAGATCAATAATATTCTGTATGTCCTTCAGATAAGAAAATAAATGGAAAAAAAAAAAAATTTTTTTAATTGCAAAATAATTTGCGTTAAATATAATGAAGTGTAATAAATAGTGTTGTAATATACGTATAACACGTTTAATGAATTTATAAGGCTGGAGTGACCTGGATACTTCACGCGAGTAATGCAGGGTTAAATCTTTAACCTTAAGAATTGAATCTTTAATAAAATGTCATTATACATTTTTTATGATTTTTCTATACTATCGTATTAGAGCCCGACTGAAACTTTTATTGAAATTGAAAATGAAGACTCATTATGTGAAACTATATAGCTCTTCTTCATAAATATTAATTTTAATATGTAATTATTGTTTCAATAATTAAATTATGATTTTTATGAAGAAGAAATACTTATATTCTTTGGCCAAACTTATATTCTTTGAAATTTCGCTTTTCTATTTCAGCCGAAAAATTATTATTTCAATAAATTATAATATTTATGAAGAAAAAATGTACGATATATAGACATGTTTATATATATGACCTTTATAGGATTCCTTAATTTTTAATTTTGGTTTTGATTGAAATTGACATGCCGAATGTTTCGATTCTGTTTCGATCGGAGTCTACATTGTATCTACGATTACGCATCGTTTCTTTTCTTTTTTGTTTGAGAAAATCATATTAATTTCCTGAAAAATGTCCTACAAATTGATTTTCTCAATTGCGCGAAATGCAACGTTTATTTATGATAAGCAACTTTCGCACTTTAAATTTTTGGGAGTAAAATTCACTTCCAAAAAATGATAGATGCGCCAATCCGATAGGAGTGAAATTTTCACTCTTAGAGAGTAAAGAATCATTCCAAATGGGAGTCAATTTTCAATCTATATGGAAAGTGAATAATTTCACTCTGATAAATGTTAGATTTAGCTTCCCCCTATCATCTAATCTGAAAATTATTAGGCTCTTTTATCATGTTTTTGCACAAAATGAATGAATATGATAGAAAAAAGCGTCGCTCTGTCAAAGCGAAACATTAATCGTTAAGCGAGAGATTAATCATTAAAGTTGACTTTTTAGGTTTGATTAAGAAATTCACTCCTGAAGGAATAAAGTGAAGTTTAATCCTTGCCGAACTGTGATACAACTATCACTTTTCTTGGAATGAAATTTCACTCCCAAAAATTTAGAGTGCGGTTTAGTGTGCGGCAAGTGATTAGAAGCTACATTTCAATGTACGCGAGCGCGTTGCTCCGCTTTCACCTGCAAATTCGGAGAGCTTTGTTACCTGCAAGACCACGTTTCGTGAACGTACACCCGATTCCGCGATCGCCGCTTGCGTTCTCAAACCCAACGGCCTGATGATGCGCCTGTGTAAACACACAAAGCAGTCCCTCCCCCTCCTCCCCCCCCTGTTCTCCAGTGGAACAGTGCGACGTAAAAGCAGCATCGCCACGAACAATGAACGGATGCTCTCCGAGCGAGAAAATAAATCAGCGAATCGCACATGGGCCTTTCGCCCCGTTTTACACACGCGTGCCTTAATCGTTCTCTATAGTTGCGACACGCGATAGCACACGCCTTCGTCATGCGGCATTGATTAGAATAACTATCTCCCCGCCTCCAGTTTTCATCTGGAGTAGTGCTCTTCAAGAAGTTGCTGCAGACCGCGTTATAACATGTCCTCTATTACAATATTAAGTAATTACGCGTAGCGTGACACTGCGAGAACTAATTTTGTAACGAGCACGAGGAAATTTTTTTTTTATCCGAGGAAATTTGTAAACATCCTACATTTCTATGCATCTAAAGAATTTTTAATTTTTAAATATAATAATCCATCATATATTTTCTGAATTTTATTATTATATTTCGTCTCCCACGTTTCCATAACGTCATTTCAATCGCGTTGAAAGCCACGAAACGAGATGGAAGCGGGTCCGTTGGAACACGAGCTAACGTCACGATAAAAATTGCAGTCTCCACTTCAAACGAAAAATTTCCCCCGACAGAGCGAGATGTAAAAGGGGCAAAAATACGCGCTCAGCACAAAGGATACAAAGTAAAATTTTTGATGACAAAACGCAAGGAAATCGTGTCGAATCATTGCCCGATTTCCACATATCTGAGCTAATTTCTTGCATCAAACAAAAGTCGCTCTTTTGTGCATCGCATGTAAAGCGTCTGCATTCTTCCCAGAAAAAGTAGCTTTGCAACTATAAAATTCTTTAATATGATTGATTTATACATTTAAATCGAGTTGAGGAATTAATTGTAAGACTAATTGTGTTAAAAAGATGTTAGCGTCAACCGTTTTACCTACAAAAATACCACTTCTGTTCCATATCAATTACTTCATACATTAATTTCAGAGAATTAAAATTTTCACGATTAACGACATATACATACTAATATATCTGACTCCGGTATTTTGCAAAGCAGGAAAAAATAAATTATAGATTCTTTTTACCTGAATATGGCGATCAATGCCGTCGATCGATTTATGAAAACATTTATTTCGTGGAAATATTATGCAGATTTTATAATCGAAATAAAGACAGAACTGGATGTAAAATAAAAAAAATGAATATACATAAATCATTAGAATTAAATTTAGAAACTTAAAATATATTTTAATGTACAACAAACTGTGTATACGTGTGCGTGCAATGTTGTAATACTGAAAAAAAGATTTTAAAAATTTGTTTGTGAGAAATATATTTATTGCACTGAAATGAATTTTTACTTAAATACAGCGAAATAAAATTTTATTCCTAGCAAAGAAGCTATATATTTTATTTTTTTACAATTAATGAGATATATTTTACAGAAATATATATTTCGTTCATAACACTCGAATTTTTTCATAACTAATAAATATCGAAGAAAATGTAAGTAACATTTATTCGTCGACATTTTCCTTTAAATGTAATATATAATAATGTATCGATGTCTCGTAAATCATATATTTGTATGTCGCATTTATATTCGTTTCAATCAATGTAATTAATTTTCTATCAGTGTATTTAATTTTAATATATTTAAAATACCAATGTATTTGATTTTAATCTCATTCAATTTCGATTAACTCTTCAGCTTTATCTAAAAACTAGAAAAAGATGAAGACTAAATTGAATCGAGATTAAAGTTAATCACTATTGATCCAAGAAAAGAGCATTAATCGGTAAAACAGCGTCGAAGTTTTGCCGTCCACCAATATTCTTTTAAAGAATTTTACAACTATAAACTCGGTTGCAAAGCTGTTTTTTCTGCTGAATGTAGCAGAACCATTGACATGCGCTGAAAATCGTACTCTTTTCGGCACGGAATCCGACCGATCTTTCCCCGTTTCCGCGCATTATCGTGGAATAATGCAGATATCATCTCGCGCGCGTATGCGTCTCATCAAATGATCATCTCTATTCATGTGCTCTAATACACACGAATGAATTAGCGCCGCGGCGGTGGTACAAGGCATTCTGTTACAGGGAATGGTCGACATGTGCGTCTGACGGACGCGTTATTAGAGAACAGATCGCCTCCGTGTTTCGATGCCCGTCGACACGGCGCGACGTCAACGTACTGCAAATGGAAAACAACCGAAAAGTAAAAAAGAAATGAAATAAAAAAAAAAAGACGAAAAACAAGTTACTCATCACGAGTGAAAAATATCGGATCTCACGAACAAATAGCATTTATTAAAAAATAAACACGATGTTTAAAATACGTATGTTACAAAACGCGAAATGGGATTACGTATTTCGGAGTTTCGGAGTGGATCGAATCTTCGGCCATATATGTACTACTATAATATCAATACTTTATGTTTGATACGCTGATGTTGCAGTTCTATTACATAAATATATAAATAAAGAATTAATAATACACATAAAAGTGTTTAAAGGTAACTTAAAAATCACACAAATATATGCATATATCAAGAATATGCATTATAAAATGATGCATAAAGATGATTTGAATTTATATTATACCTAATTGTCAAATTGAAATCAAATTCAGTTTCATCCTTGTTTCCATATTTTGGAACGACAAAATATCGACATCTTCATTTCAATTCAAAACATTATAAATGAATAGCTAAGTGTCAAATATTCTAAAAACGTGTTTCTATATCGACCAAACATTATAAAAATTTCATATAAACGGATTTATAAACATTTTTAGTTTTTGAGATAGGAGGAACTTTATTATTTAACAATATCAAATAATAATTAATGGAACAATTAAACATTTTAACATTTTTACTTCAAATAGTCTGATACACACACGCACACACACGCGCACACGCACACACACACACACACACACACACACATCACTGAGAAAAAAGTTGCTGTTTCAAAAAAATATTAGTTGAGTCAACTAAATATGTAGCGATCACGGGCTGTCAAGCAAATATTTGTTAATTCAACCAAATATTTGTTAATTCAAACAAATAACAAATTTTAAATTACAAGATTTTGTTAATCTAAATATATAAATATTTTAATTAAATAATCATTACAAACTAAACGCATTTAGTCAAGTTAACAACTTTTTTCCTCAGTGTACCAATTAAAGAAAAGAAATACCTTTAATAGAAAATAAAACTGAACTGTTCTTTACTGAACTGTTTTCTAATATCTAATGTCCAAAAATGCTTAAATAGCTTTTTTATTGTAGCATTACTTGTTCCATTAATTTGATAGTGTTAAACAAAATTCTTTCTACTTCAAAGCATTTCTATAAATCCATGTTTATATGAATTTTATTTATATGAATTTTTTTTTTAACGTTTTGTCAACAGGAATACATCCTTAGATTCTTGTATAGGATCTAGAATATTTGACCTTACCTTTTCAGTTACATCCTATGGAAAAAATAGCGGGTGCTAGCAATCTATATGTATAGGTATATGATCGAAGGATCGAACGGATGTTCCGAGACGATGCAAATCTCGCGAAATCGCCGAATGTAAGATAAATTGATGCAAACGTGTGCAACGTTTTATCCATTCCTATTCGGGATGCATTGCATAAAAACGAGCGTGACGTTTAATTCAATTGAGCGACACGCCCGTCAAAATTCCGTCCGGGCGGAAGTTTTGTAATAGCCATAACTCCAAGGATTTGCCGTTCCCATCGGCATAATACAAGATACACCATAAACGAATGGGTTCGACGGAAACGATTGCTCAATCCTGAGGGACCATTACATTCTCTCCTACCGCGCAATGCTGTTGTTTACAGCGTTGAAATGAGAGGATTGCACAAGCATTTCTCTTTCCATTTCTCTGTTCTCTCCCTACTATATATCTTTATATATTATTCCAATGCTGATCAATCGGCATTCTTTCGTAATTCTTTCTCGTAATTCTTTCTCGCCCATCGAGATGTGCTTTCCCAATCACAGCCATATATTAAAATAAGAAAGACCAATTTATACGTCGGATTTGTGAAGAAAAAAGGAAGCTTATGGGGAAAATCTCTGATTGTAAGTGAAATAAAGAATATAATTTTTATATAGATAACACGAAAGAGAAGCAAGATTCATGCGATTAAGCATCCTTATATACAGCTGTCCAATACTAGCCAATTATTTAAAGATAGGATTAGTTAGTTATTTTAAGTGCTAAAAACACTAAAGTATTATAATATTTTTGATATTCAAAATAAGTAGTTAATTTTCATCTTTCAATATTAAATTAATATAATAAAAAAACAAAATAATAATAATAATTTAAATAATAATTATGAATATATAATTTAAAATAATAATAAAATAATTTACCCTTCTAAATCAAATAGAAATTAGATTGCAAAATAAGAAGACTATCAACATAGTAAAATTTCCGCGTTCTAAAGTGTAAATTATTTTAGATTGCATTTAAATTTGAAAACTGTTACGCGACACGAGATATTTGAGGAGTGCAGAAGATTAGAAGTTCGCCAAACCGACTTGCTAAATCGAAGAAATCACGGCGTAATTAGAGGTTTTCTTCGTTTTCTAACGCGGCGTTTTATTACCATAAAAGAATAAACAGAGGAAGAAAGAGTCATCTCAATTCTGCGATCGAAACGCGCGAAGATCGTGACATAATGCAATCGAGGAGGAATCGATTTCCCGCGAAAAGGAGCGCGACTGCAATGGAACTCTGCGATAAAATCATCTACAGAGAAGCGGAAGAAAGATCGTTGCACGCGCGATTAATCACATCTTTCGCTAATATAAAGTATACTTTTTGTAATAAAAAAACAATGTTTCCCGGTGTAATATCGAAAATAAACGCGACGTTACATATTCTGAAAAAAATCATAATAGCAACTACACAATTTTTTATGTATAGAATTAATGTACTACAGCGTACATTACTTGGTTGAATAAAAAAATGTATATATATATATATATATATACACATAGTTGAATAAATTATTTTAGTTAATAAGTATAAAATATTTATTTACGTTTTAGATATAAAACTTATATAATTGTCAGTGTTAGAACATACATAGATGTACAAATATCTAAACTGAGATCTTTCTATATTTAGGTACGGTATGCAATTTTCATTAAAGTATTGAAGTAGGATCTAAATACTTCCAAAGACTTATCTATAGATACTTTTTTGGAAATAAATACCTCAAGACAGAAAATGGATTGTGCGATTCATATTATCTAAGTAGTCAAATGTAGTCGACAATAGTGTGTGTGTGTGTGTGTGTGTGTGTGTGTGTGTGTGTGTGTGTGTGTGTGTGTGTGTGTGTGTGTGTGTGTGTGTGTGTGTGTGAGAGAGAGAGAGAGAGAGAGAGAGAACATGAAAGACGGCCAATCTTCCTCTCATTTTCTCTCCCATTACATTGTTAAATGGAAAGAGATAGAATGGTCATCTTCCACGATCCCTTTCTCTTACTTTTATCGACTATTTTGATACACAGATCGCGCAGTCTGTTCTCTATGTCTTTATAAGTATTTAGGCACTTTAATACTTGAGCAGAAATTGTAAACCATACCTAATACTACCTAATATAGAAAGATCTCAATTTAGATACTTATATTTATATCTATATCTAGATGTGTTTCACACTGATAATTATTATCTTTATAGTTGCCACCACTGCATTTGGCAGAAGAAACAATTTTACAACTATTGTAAAATTTTTTAACATAATTGATTTTGCCTTTAATTCCTCTCATTAAATGTATAAATCAATCATATTAAAAAATCTTGTAACAAAATTATTCTTTTCTGCTAAAAACAAAGCTTGTGTTTTTTTCTCTAAATATATTTCGTATAAAATTATTTGAATTAGAAATTAAAAGGAGCAACAAAATCTTTAAAAGTCCAAATGACATTTCCGTATTATCGATCAATATACTTTTTACAACGCAATAAATATATAATGCGTTACGCTTAGGTAATCGCATGAGAAATCGAAAGACCTTCGACTGATCGATGAATCGTGCACGAGACGGCCTGTATCTTTATAACGCGCTCGCGGTATTAATTACTGTCGCGGAAATGCGTGTAAATCGCGTCATTAATATACTCATCGATATGCACATCGTACGATGCAAATAACGCATCGCGATTGTAATAATCCACGACTTATCCGGTTCGCCCGCGTGAATGCGCTCGCAAGCCATTACAACGAGCCATTAACGACTCCTCTCTCTCCACCGCACCTGCAGCTTTACTGACAATGAGTGTCTCGTTAACTACAGTATAATTGATTAAGTTGATTTCGGTACTACATACGCGTGGAAACTTCTACAGTGACAGCTCGCGGTTTGTACTGCCTCGCGAAACATGTCCACGTTGTATCGGCATGATCGTGGTCACGATGATTCCGCTGCAATTCGATCGCAGAGACGTGATTTATCATGATCGAGCGTAACTGACGTGAACTCCGCCACCTGATTTTCAACGAATAAGCGAAACCAAGGAACAATACCGCAAACCGTTTCGCGATGCTGCATCCATCGCGGTTGCGGACAATTCTACCTCGGTTACGTCGAGTATCGATTCGCGACGGAGTATTGACGTATGATTATTGTCGATGGATCTAGGATGCTTAGGATAAACAATACAAAACAAAGAAATACAATGAATTTCATGGAAAGATTATTGGGAAAAAGATTAATAGAAAGAATTGTAATACAAATAATACACGAAAAGATTTGCATCAAAATTTAGCTAGAAACAGATTTGAAAATGATTTTAGACCATCAAATTACTCTTTAAAATCTTTGAAGTAAAGATCTTTAAAATCTTTGGTCTAAAGTATGGCGTATATAATTGAAGTGTTGAAAAAGAGCAGCTTAATTATCAATTTTTAAGAGTAAGATTTTATTCTTTAGAATTAGATTCTTCTCCAAAATTTTAAAGAGTAGCGCGATGAACAATGGCTGCAAAAAGTTTTGACATTTTACACTTCAAATTTCTTCCAGTGAAATCTTATTCCAAGAGAGAGTAAAAATATAACTTGAAAAAAGTGAAATATCTCACTTCAAGAAAGTAAAAATACGATCTTTGAAAAAAAAAATAAAAATATTTCTTTTTTTTGGTCGTATTTCCATTCTCTTGGGGTGAGATTTCATTACAAGAAATTTAGAGTGTAGTAACTAATTTGAACGTAATTATTTTAATGGTTCAATAAAAAATTAGTTTCATCTGTAGTCAGCTAAATTTTTAGATACTTTAGCAAAACTATCCTTTTTATATAGAAGTGCGATGCCTTTTAGGCGCCATTATATAGAAAGCATCTTTCGCACTTATTACTGCCATTGTAATCAATTTTAAATGCTCACTCTTTTTGCATCCCCATTATTCTCCAGGTATTCTAGACACGTTACTGCGCATTAAAACGGAGTAAAACGAAGTTATTATCATTATACTCTGCGATCTTTTCTATATATAGGAAGACCAATCATCCATATGCTAAACAGTGGGAATACTGACGAGAAACTATAAAGTCTTCAAAGAAAGCATTAACTCTCGGCGTGTACCTAGGCGACAAATAAGTATTACATAACGAAGGATAATTTAACAAGCAGCGGATCGTACTCTCGGGGAGAGATAGAAAAAGAAAACGAGAAATTTATAAAGAGCAACATCTTAAATTACGCTCGTGAGCTCGTATTACGTTGAAAACGTAAAAGTGGATCATAAATTCTGTTGTAGTCATTTTTTTCTGCTACTTTGCACGATGCACATCATTGATATTAAATGAGAGACGCACCTAATTAATCTAACTAGATACTATCTGCGATGAATTCGCAGAGGGATTCGAGTTTGGAAACCGTTAGAAATAAATACCACAAGTTGTCCGTTTACAGCTTGCCTTTCTGCCATCTTTAAAGAGACCTTCGGAAGATCATTGACAAGCCAATCATTTATTGGGAGTACAAATTAGTTCGATCTGTTTCCTTAAAGATGGCTCCAGCTGTTGTGAATGGTTCATAGTGACAGCTAATTTTGGCGGTTTCAGAGAGATTAAACATCTGCTAATAATATTCAGTTTATATCGCTTTGAGTTTCATACAAAAATCTTGATTTTTATTGTGTTTGAAATGTCGAATTTTGTGTTAACCAAGCAGCATTTGCGAGAGGTTTTGATTTTTTGCTTTAATTGGAAGAAAAGTGCGGCTGAAACCCATCGAATGCTCGAAGTTTATGGTGACACTGCTCCAACTGATAAATCATGTAGAGAATGATTTCGACGTTTCAAGGATGGAGATTTCAGCGTTGAAGACAAGCCTCGCTCTGGACAACCAAAAAAAATTCGAAGACAAAAATTAGAGGCATTAAGAAGATCAGAGTCAAACGCAAGAGGAGCTTGCAGAATCATTGGGGGTAACTCAACAACCCGTTTCTGTACGATTGAGAGATTGATGGGAATGATTCAAAAACAAGGAAATTGAGTGCCTTATGAACTGAAACCGAGAGACGTTAAAAAGCAATTTTTCATTTGCGAACAGCTGATTCAAAGACAACAGAGAAAAGATTTTTTGCATCGGATTGTGACTGGAGATGAGAAATAGATATTCTACGACAATTCCAAGAAGAAAAAATATTACGCTAAGCTCGGTCAATCATTGCCATCGATCTCAACATCAACACCACGGCCGAACATTCATGGTTCGAAGATCATGCTCTGTATCTTGTGCAATCAAAAGGGTCTTGTTTACTATGAACTGCTGAAATCTGGCGATTCCATTACGGGCGATCGGTATCGGCTACAATTGATTCGTTTGAGCCGTGCATTGCGAGAAAAACGGCCGAAATACGAGCAAAGATGATAAAGTTATTCTTCTTCATGACAACGCTCGGCCTCATGTCGCTAAAGTCGTAAAAAAATATTTGGAAACGCTCAAATGGGATGTTTTATCACACCCGTATTCTCCGGACATTATTCTTTCTGATTACTGGTTGTTCCGAAAGATGCAGCATGTCACCGGTTCATTTCTTTCGCAGAAATCGAAAATTGGCTCCAAAATTGGATCGCCTCCAAAGACGAGTCATTTTTTCGAGATGGAATTCGAAAATTGCCTGAGATGGGAAAAAGTAGTAGGCAGCGATGGACAATACTTTAATTGATCTGTTCATTCATTTTGTTTTGAAATAAATGCATTTTTGAACACAAAAAAACAGACCGAACTAATTTGTACTCCCAATATCTTCCGATGAAATTACATCCCGATATTATTGCATTTTTTCTAAATTGTGTCGCGAATTAAATTATGCCAAATTATATCAAAAATTATAGAAATCGTTTCGACGATGAGCTCGTACTTCCTGAAGCATAATCGATTAAATATAAGATAAGAATTTCAAGCAATTTTTAAGAAAGAATAAGGTTAATAAAAATCCAACTTCTCAGTTGTTTCAGTAATTAGACTTTGTTCTTCATCGAATTTTAATGCAAAATAGCCATAGAAGAGAGTCGCATAGTTTTCAAGGTATTTTCCACAAGTTCTGAATTCCTCCGTTCCTGAAATATTTCTCGATGAGTCTTGAGACATTCTGAACATAGATTATGTGGGATAAAACGATAGGCTCTTCCCACGCGGTTACGCGACGGCAAAACGCGAAGTTTCCTGTCCCCAGGTTCTCGGCGTATCTGCTTTTGTGGAATCAAACGACATCATCGTCCGCGTGCACGAGTAGGAGAAGGGAAAGACAGAAAACGCAGAAACTCCTCGACGATGGCGACGGTGGGGGAAGCGACTGTAAGGTCGATCAGCTGGTAGACGAGCGAAGCAATGAGGAAGGAAGACAAAGAGTGCAAGCCACGCCGCATACTCGTGTCGTAGTCAGGGCTTTGTATTACGCGAAACTTTGTAATTCAGTTGAGTATATAAAATATGTATAAAGCGCGACATATAGGCAAAATTGCTGGGCAAAGTGGGCCACAACTTTTACGCGCAGATACTCTTCACGAACAAAAGAAACGAAAAAAAATATCGCAACGATAGAGTTTCTAAGAAGTCTGGAAGACTTATAGATGAAAAATACGATAAGGATAAAAATGGACGCAAACTACTGTTGACTAATCGATCAATTAAAGACTTCTTTGAAGAAAGCACACGGAAACAATTTTTCTCTGAAGTATAATATTTAAAAATTTAGCTGAATATAAAATCGGAAAATAATTTTGTAAGATTATCAAAATAATTAATCTTTGCCACAAATATTAATCACTTGTATTTTTTTATTTATCTAGAATTCTTTTACATGTATTGTTTCTTATTGATTATAAAAAAATTTTTGAGAAACACAAACCAGGACAGGTGCTTCTTATAAATTTTGAGTCACTGAATTCATAAGCTATTTTCCATTATATCTTGTTTTTTAGATAATCGAGAAAAATGATGGAAAATCTGCGAAAATTAAAACATTTGAAAAAAGAATAAAAATAGATTTGACATTAAAATGCGATCGCAGGACTGATTTGCCTAAATATAAATATAAATATTTGCCTAAATATAAATTTTGATAATTTAAATAAAGTATAAGAAATAAATAAAACTTTTACTTTACTAATATTAAATATTATAACTTAACACATCATGAAACAAATCAGTGTAAAGTACTATTGTGCAATAAACAATTACGAGAACTGTATGAGTCATAGAAAGTTTTTTTAGCTTCAGAAATATTTTAATGATTATTTTTAGAAGATAAAATAATAGTTAAAATAATAGATAAAATAATAATTAAAATAATAGTTAAAACAATAGATAAAATAATAGTTAAAATATCTATTTCTGAAGTTGAAAAACCTTCTATAACGCATAAAAATTGCCTAACTATTTATTGCAATGGTATTTTAAACCGATTTGTTTTATGACATGTTAAGCTGTAATATTTAACATTAGTAAAGCAATTTTTTTTGTTCTTTGTTTAACATACCTTCTTTGTTTAACATACCAAAGCATATTTACCGTTTCTGCGATCATATTACTGTCGCTCAAATTTACTTTTCTCAAATCAATTCAATTCAATTCAATTTTCCATAATTTTTCTCGAATTATTTAAAAATGTGATGGAGCAAAATAGCTCACAAATTTGGATTCAGCAATCCAAAATCTATAAAAGAAAACATTTACTCTGATTCGTGTTTCTCTTCAAAAAATAATTTTATATACGTATATGTTGTGTCAACTTACAGTGACTCGATTTTGACATTTATATGATTTTTTATAATCCTATGTTACAAATATTCTATATAAATTTAAAGAATTTTTGATATAAAGAATAATTCACAGTAAATGCTAAAAATAAATTTTTAAGCTAAAACATCAAATAATATTTAATAAAATGCAATAATTTTAGCAAATGAAACGCTGTACGTAAAACATTTGAATGTAATGACAATGTTGCAACAAGTTTTAACATTCTAGTTTGAGCGTTCTATATTATTATTTTGGTTCAAACATTATTTTCAGATCTGTAGATACCAGCTAAATTTTTAGATACTTCAACGAAATCGTTTTCTCTTTGCAGTACAGTTTAAAGTATTATTTTTTGCATTGTCATCAACACTATTACATAATTAGTTTGATGATTCAATAAAATTATTTTCAGATCTACAGTGATCTACAGCTCAAAAACTATTCGTACAAGGAAATTTATTATTAGGAAGGATTTATTATAAAAAAAGCTTATTTGCAGAAAATAAACATTAATTAGCAATTATTATAAAATTTATTATAAAATTTATTATAAAAAAAGCTTATTTGCAGAAAATAAACATTAATTAGCAAATTAAATAATGAATACATGCTATTCTAATATAAACAATCAAGCTTCGTATGTATTCCTGATTTTAGAAATTAAATTTCTCGACTATACGAATACTTTTTGAGCATTTAAACAATACAATTTTTAATTTTCGCTTGTTTTTCAGACAATACATTTTCTATAATTAATACACATTTTTTTGATATATGTAATTTTAAGAAACACACAGTCTAAAATTTATTCTTTATAAATAAATTACCTAAGAAATGATCGTCAAACGTCGAATCGACATCAAATTGATGTTGAATTATCGTATTAAAATATCGATTTATTCAACAACTCATTTCTCATTTACTTTTTAAAAATAAAGTTCTTTTAAAAAACATTTTCTCTGTACGATATATAATACTTTTTGCACTCACTGTATATTTAAATTTTTAGATACTTCAGTAAAATCATTCTTTTATGTTTGAAGTAACAAGCAAAATTTATTTTAATACTCAATTAATACTCAAAATTTATTTTAATAATCAATCAATAGAAATGAGTGAATTGACGTAAGATTTATAAAAGGAAAGAAGATAATTTATAGATATGTGATAATTTTATTCTAACTTTATCGTCATCGTTCTACATTGAAAGTGAAATATGTAATAAAAATTTGCAGAGAAAAAGGGAAATCGGTGGCGAATCAGTAAATATTGGCGTAACATGACGAGTGAACGTAAAAGCGAGCAGCTTAAAATAAACTGGTCACTGCTATGACTAATATATTTGCCGTGCGAGAACGAAAGACTTTCCAGAAATTCTAAAACGCGCTAGCGGAACGAACGCGGACGCGGACGCATCCAATTTGTTTCGCTCGTTTCGAGGCAGCATTAATGCATGCTTCAACACAGCGTGATCGATATCGCAAGACGAGGAAAGAACTCGGCATCGTACGAGGAAGCTATCATAAATGTCCGAGGCTGACACGCATCTTTAATCCCCTCCCCCCTGTTTACTCGAAAATAACTTCATCTAATTTTCAAGAGGCCAACGAAAATCGTCGGAAGTGGAGCTAAATTATGGGAAGCGCCGTCACGTACTCGCGTTTCTCAACTCCGTGAGTTTCTATCGCGGAAAGCAACTCGCTTCACCGAAAAAAAGATCTGATAATTAAGTCTACATAATTATTAAAGCTTTGATGAAATAATTTTAATCAAATGTTTGTTAAACTTTAGAAGATCTATTTTTAGAATCTTACAGAGAGCTTTTTTCTTATGTAAGAAAATGGACAAATCAGAATTTTCTTAATCTATTATCATTCTAATTAAGATTCTGATTAATATGGATTAATAAGAATTTTTGATTGATGTCGTCAGAATTTTCGACCATTTTCAATCAGAAATTTTTCTCCGTATTGTTATAATTTAATAATTCATTGTATTTCTTGCCTCAAAATATGACCTTGTTTCATTTTGAAGCGCTATTATAGTACATAATATTATTATACGGCTTTCCGGTCCTATTAAGGTTAATCAAAACTAACGAAACGCTAACTTTACTTTTCTGAATATTACTTTATTCTTCTAATTATTACAAAACGATTGATTATACTACTATCATGTTTAGTAATATTTAATATTGTAATATGCTAAATAAAATACCTTTAGCAGCAATTATCGGACCTTTTTTTCAGTGTCTGTGTGATGCATTATACAACATGTGCACATCATGTGATACGACACTCTGCGCAATTCGCGAAATAAAAGATATCGCGATTTAAGGTCAGCTTATGCGCTGACGATTTGGGTTCCGTCCATCCATCAGTTTTAGAAATATCGACACGCGCGAATGCGATTACATCCGGCAGTGTAACTCCTGAAATATTGCGAAATCGTAAACATCGGTTGTTACCTGTAATCACGGCAGAACCGACGAAAGTAAACGTTCAAATATAATTCCCGAGATATATTACAGTTTGGTTTATCCGATGGCCTTGTTATCATGATGGACTTGTTATCATGATAAACATGATGCGTTTATCAATAGCTAGAACAGAATTCGGTGCGCTGCTCTTTTCGAGATAAGGCGACCCAGTGACGTTTCCCGATCACGAAAATTCAATCAGCTGATATCAAAGTCATATACTGTAATATTAGTCTATGGGACGCGATTTTTTTTTCTTCGTGTACTATACTGATTGAAAAGAACAATAATTAATTTTTGAAACAATTTCACAAGAATAGAAGGAAATAAGAAATAAATTCAATAATGTTGACACAACGTAATTTCTAAATTCCAACACTTTCTTAAATAAACAAAACGATTAAATCAAGTTATAGATAAAGAGCTAAATTCAGATTCACTCTACGCAGTTTCTAATGACTCTTTATATTCGTCGCAGATCGAGAACTTCCACGATAACTTCGAGATACGTTCGGAGAATCTGAGAATGATCGATCAGGAACTCTTTGCTGGCATTCATTTGTAACATCGTCACTTTCCGTGCCGGCCCTGCGTTGAGTCGTATGAAAATATCAAAAGTGCACAAGGCCGCGTGTCGCGGTGATAATCTTAAAACGAATTAATCGTCTCGTTTAGCCGTAATCTCGAGAAAAGCAAATTTAATATGCCATAGCGAAAGGGTTAACGAGCTCTGCCGAGCGCGACTTCGCGACCGAGGCGCGATGCAAATTGGATTAGCAAACCGCGCGATATTCCACCTGTTACGAATACTGGCATACCAATGGTATTACAGTAAAATTAGATGCAATAAAATGGAGGTATATACCGATTAAAGACCCGATTTTCATTTGTTGATTAATTTCTGGTTTAACTTAACCTGATGACAATATAAAAATCGCACTTTTCTATGTATGATCAATTATCAAACTGATGGTTTTGTAATGTGAATGACTTTTAGGCACAATTTTTTACTTTCTGGTTAACTTACGATTTAAATTTAATCTGATAATAATGTAAAAAATTGTGTTTTTCTATGTTATTATATGATTATTACTAACTTGATGGTTTTATAGTGATAACTTTGGAAGTTATTCACTAAAATCATCAGTTTAGTGATTAAACATAATTAGAAAAAAAATTAGATAATGTAAAAATAGAATTTTTACATTATCGTCAAGTTAAAATTCGTTTTCACAATATATACGGTTACCTAAAGAGTTAAAGGTTATCAAGAGATTTATTAATGAAATTTATTCATGAATTTCTTGGTAATCTTTAATCTTTAGGTAACCATATACTGTGAAAACGGGCCTAAGTGAGGTTAAATTTAAAGGCTTATGGCTTAGCACCGAGACACGCGTCTCCTGAAACCACAAGTTGACCAGAAAATGAGAAATCTTGCCTAAGTTATTCACTATATAAAACCATCATGAGTTTTATGATTAATTATAACTAGAGAAACATAATTTTTACATTATCATCAGATTAAGTTTAATCAAAAGTTACCAGTATGAAACTATTAGTTTAGTAATTAATCATAAAGTTAGAAAAACTTTTTTAACAATTTTTACGTTATCATCAAATTAAGTGAGATTATGTAAGACTAAACTACAAGTTGATCAGATAATGAAAACGGGATCTGAAAGGTCTATTCTATGCGAGAATAATCTCAATCGTGCTCGGTGTCACGATACTGAGCTACGCATCTCACAGAGATATCTCGTGGCTTGAGAAACGGAGAAACGCTTGTGTTATTTAACACGTAAACAACGCGCAGCTAGAACAGAATCTCATAAAATTTCTTGAAACTTTGACTTTCGTTCGCCAATCTGGACTTGATTAAATCAATTGGCTCGTAAACAACGATAATATCAAATTCTTACGAATTATATTAATTCGTAAGAGATATCTTTGGCAATTCGTATAAGAAAATCTGTAAAAGATTCTACATCAGTCTCTTTAAAATTAAGATTTTCACTTTCGCTCGTCGCTCCTAATAAAAAATATAGTAAGTAGATTTAATACCATGTTTATGTTATAATTCTCACCATTTTGTTATCAATATCGTGTGGATTTAATATCATGAATTTAAGATAACAGACGTTGCAGAAGTTATGATCGAAACAGTTAGAGTCAAAATTGGACACTATAAAGAAATATGAGTGTTTTAACACTACAGTATATTATATATTAATTCTCATGTTAGTATTTATATCAACATCAACATGATGTCGATATAACGTTTAAATCTTAAAAAAACATCTTGAAATTTACACCATGTTGATGTTAATATAAATATCATAAAAATTATATAAACACCATGTGGTATTAAATCCAGTTTATATGTATGTTTCTATCAATACCAACACAGTATGGATTTAAAATCAATTCTTTTAGTATCAAATGTATCATGTCGGTGTTAATATAAACTAGGATATGGCAATATGTTTTAAACATGTTTTTAATTATTTAAAACATGCTTAATCGACATGTTTTAATGTGTTTTCTATATATATTATTTACAGCATGTATAAATAACTAAAACATGCTTAAAAATAACACAATGTTTTGTTCTTAAAAAAAAATGTTATTTTTTGCCAACCGTAATAAACACCAATACGACGAGAGTTATATATGATGTTAAATCAACACTCGTATTTTTTAAAGTAAATTCAATTCTGACGCTATCTGCTTCGACCGTAATCGCTATTTCAAAGCCTGTTACGTTGCATTTTTTCCTCCCTGTATCTATATCTCACGTGTTATGTCTCGACAATGTAATATGGCACGCCGGGACGTGTGAACGTATCGCGCGGTTAGCCTCGCTGGCTTGCTCGCTCCCGCTGCCACGAGATAATTCTGCCCGGTACGATAATTAAACGCACGATGTGTTTCTCGAGGCGCGTATCGATTCGCGTCGCGTCGGGTCCCCGTATATCTACCAGAGTGTCTCTCTTCCTCGGAACCCGCTCTATAATAATCCCCGAAGCTCTCCACGAGGAATGACCTTCGAACCCGCGCGTCGCGTTTATCGCGATGAATAAAAGAATTATATTACCGACACGCGCGCTATCATTCGCGCCACGCGCGTAAAAAATCCAGTAAACATATTGTAAAAGAAAGAGGGAATGAAACCGAAAGAAGAGGTCTTATCGAGGAATTATCGAGAATCGAAGATGCGACGCATTTTCCTTTTTTTTTTGTCGACTGCGGAAAGAGTACGGCGTATCGTGAGATTATTGAGAAATGAACAAGAAATGTCGATTACAGGACAGCACTTTGACGTAATTAAACTTTCTTTCTTCTCTGTCTGCGTTATCTCTCGAGCGCATCGGATGGTTAATTGCTCGCTCTTTGTGGAAGGAAAAGGACCGTCTAAGCGCTAACCTATCAGACCCCGTTAGTTTACGCGCAAAGAATCCCTCTTTCTCTTTCAAGTTTAGGAAAGAACAGTCTTGCTAAAATATCTAGAAAAGCTACAAATCTGAAAATAATTTTATTAGTCCAAATAATTATGTAGGGTGCTAATCAAGTTGCCAAAGTGTCGAAACTTTTTGCATCATTGCTTACACATCATATATGATTACATCCCTTTAATGGTAATGAATTTTCAGAACGGATCCAGGAAGGTGGAGTCGGATCTTTAACAGACAATATGCGTGTCTAAGGCCACTTTTCGTAATATACGGT
This sequence comes from Atta colombica, assembly GCF_001594045.1. Classification (NCBI taxonomy): domain Eukaryota; kingdom Metazoa; phylum Arthropoda; class Insecta; order Hymenoptera; family Formicidae; genus Atta; species Atta colombica. The sequence goes on along the minus strand of NW_017259291.1, from coordinate 789,638 downwards.
TATCTAAAGATAAAATATTACCAGGAAATTCATGAATGAATTTCATTGAATCTCTTAGTAACATTTAATTTTTAGATATCATACATGTGAAAATGAGCTTAAGAGATGTCATAAAGATATCATAAAACGTTTTTTTAGATCAAAAAGATGTGTAAAAGACATCATAAAAAGATCTTCTAGAGTCTAGAAGATCTCTTTATAATGTCTTTTACAAATATTGTTTAGAATCTAGACAATACGTATTGTCTTGTCGTCTGAGTTTGTTCAGTTCATCTTTCACATGCTCAATATACAAAATGGATAAGAAAACAAATAATATAAAACTTCTGTTTATTTATAGATAAGAAATATAATAAAGTTTATTAACTGATTTTAAATAATTACAATAAAAAAAACGCTTTGAACACTTGATAAAGTAGTGAATCGCAACTCTGATGTCACAAAAGGATATTTTGACGATCTAATAAAATCATTTTAAGATCTGTATTTAGGTACTAATTTTGTAGATACTTCAACAACATTGTTCTTTCTGTGCAGCAACAGGTACATTAAATGAGATCGCCATGTTTCGTGATAACACTACAAATCCAATTTTTTCCAATGTTTTCATAGAATAAGTATTTTCATATATGAATATATACTATGCGTGATTTAGTTTTCCATATAAAAAATTACACTACATTACACATTATATTTTAAATGTGTAAATCCATTTATGTAGTATAGTGTTATTTTTACACGGAAAATTAAATCACAGAAAGATCGGTTTTGCTGGAATATCTAAAAATTTAGTTAGATGCAAATCTGAAATAATTTTGTTTGGATCATTAAAATAATTATGCAAGATGCGTAATTATTAATTATAAACTGCTTATATACCTAATGCTTGTATTACACTATTGGTTGAAAATTGGGTCTGCATTCACGTTTGTGTCTCCTGACCAATTAGAAAAGGCTACTGGCCAGCAATTCCTTTCTTCTGATGCCATTACAGACATTAAAATGGTTGCGTTCAACAAAGAAAGTAATTTTGCAATTATTGTAAAATTCTTTAATATGATTGGTTTATATATTTAGATCCAGTGAAGAATTAAACGCAAAATCAATCATATTAAAAAATTTTACATAACAGTTGCAATATTAAAACTTTTTTGTAACATTATCATCAACGTTTAAACGTTTTATATAATTATTTTAATGTTTAATAAAATTATTTTAATGTTTAATAAAATTATTTTCAGATCTGCATTTATAGCTAAATTTTTAGCTTATAAAAACTTTAAAAACTGTTCTTTTTAGTATATATGAAGATATTTTATCACATACTTGGATTTATAATGAAACTATCTATAATCGAATTATCAGTGGATAATCTGATATCAGTTCTAAGCATGCCATTAGTAATCACTGAATGAAAATGGAATCCCTATCTAATTAACCTTATATAACTCTAATTAACCTTACTTTAGTACATATAAATTTACTTTATATGTACTTTTTAGTAATATAAATTCAATGTATATGATATTGGAAGATTGGAACTGACATGCAAATAACGATATTTTAATTATATAATATCCACACTTTCTTTCTTTTTCAGTTGAATTTCGCTTTTATCCAGTACCAAATATATACCACTAGATAAATCAATTATCCACTAATTCAGATTTAGAGAGAAAAAAAATATCCAAAAGATATCCACGTTGGAGCAGCCCGGTGACTCGTCGATAGTCACGATAAAAATTCTCCCATTGCCAATCGGAGTCGACAGAGAGTTCGCCGATGTGACTGACCTTCGCAAATCCCGTCACTGAAACTGCGACCGCCGTCGCATTTTCGTTGCCGTTGCATGACGAAGGTATGCGAAATACATATCGACCCGTGTTAATACGTACGTCAGTGCGGCGCGATTCAGCTGGTGAATATATAGAGACTGTCGTCGACCGCTTTATTTTTACGCGCGTGCTAAAGACGCTCTATCACTTCGTTCGCCTTGCTTCGAATTCGCCGCGTACGACGGACGAGTGTGACGTCTCAATTAACATTCTTCGTTGTCCTCCACTCTCTTTCTGTATCCCCTCTTTCTGTCTTTTTCTCTCTTTATCTCCGTGGTTCTGAATTCCTTTTCGACAAGGGGACCACGGAATTCGAGGCGAGTTTCGAATGAAGACCCGAGAGATCTCTTCTCGAGAATGGCGCTCTATTTGTAGAACAGGGAACAAAGGGAATAAAAGCAAGAAAAAATAAAAAGATATAGAGAAAAATAGTAAAGATATAAAGATGAAAAAGGAAGGAAAAGCGAAGAATAGAAGAGTCTCTGAAATTCTTGTATCCGAACTCGCAGTCTCTTATGTTCTCGGTTGCACCATAATAATCAACGTTATGAAAGTATTATTCACGCATGTTATAAGAACAAAAAAACAAAGAAAGCTTCGTTTGAGAACTAGAGACCTTATTGAAAAATTTTAATAAATATTTCTAATTACAATTACATTAATATTATTAATGCAATTATTTTATAATGTAATTATTAATGTAATTATATTATTAATATCTTAGAACATGTGAATACACAACTAATTAGGAATTTTTCTTATCAGTTGTATAATTACATGTTGTTGTAATTACATTACATGTTATTATAATTGTTACTGCTAAATAATAATAATAATAATAGTTCTATTAACAAATATGTATAGCTGGCAACCAAAACTGACTATATAATGAAAGTTATTATTACTATAAAAAAAACTATAAATAATATATTACAACTATAAATAATATATAAGTTAAATATTTTTGAGACCATATCACAGTTAAATCTAGAGTATCAAATTTAATCTAATTTAAGCGTTTTTCACTGGCAAAACTCGTACACATTAAATCTGAATGTAAAAGTGAGATATTTCAATTAATAAAATACCCAATGTATATTTTATCAAATAGCAGAATAAAATGCATTGAGGATTTAGCGATTTAATTCGTTTCTATATTTTTATTAAACATACATTTATACGTCGATTTGTGTACAACGGTTTTAAAGCGCACTGACAATGAATACGCACAAGCTCTGTCAGTGAAAAACGCTATATCATCACTGCTCTTATTAAATATATTGTTAATTTATACTAAAACGATAATTAAATTTGACACTGTAAATTTAATAGTACATGGTTGTTCCAAATATTTAACTAAAAAATATTTAACTAAATTGCGTCATAAGATCTCTAATTCGAACGAAATAATCAGACATGATATCAGCGCTTCAGTAACGGCGGAGCATGAACCGCGCGATTATTTCACAAATAAATAACAAAGGCAGGTGTAAACGAGGTGTCTTCGAAAGCACGATGGGGAGGGAGTCGGAGGGACAGAGAGAAAGAGAGCGCGAAAGAGAGAGGGAGGGAAAACAAAAGGAGTAGCGAACGTAAGCGAGCGAGCGAGCGGGACGACACGCTCGCTCACGCTCGTCCACGCACGAACGAACGCATACGCGCAAGCGCCTACGAGTCAGCTGGTTAAAAACAGCTGTGGCCGAAACGTCGACAAAGCGGATGATTTCGAGACGGGTTAAATGTCCGCCGTGCGATAATAAATGTACGCGGGCGAGTTTTTTCTTTCCCAACATCTAACTTGCTACTCTCGCGAGTTCTTGCCAGCAATCGCCGGCAATAAATGTCGATTATCATGGTGATTATTGTTCTCGATAAGCGAGCCAGCGATTCGCTACATGCACGCATACATTTATAACGTTGGGTACAGAGCGCTGAAAAAAAAACTGAATGCACGAGCTTGCGAATTGATAGTTAAAAGACAAGAGGTCAGACAAGAGTTTTTTTTTTTAATTTCAATAAAAGTTTAATAGTCTATAAAGAAAAATAATGGAAAAAGGTTTTTATCCTTAATGAAATCGCTTTTCTTTATAGATGTCCTTGGTTGAATTCTTAAATTTTCATGAAACTTTAATGGTCTATACAAAATGAAATGAAAACGTTTGATTTTTAATGAAATCATTATTCTTTATAGATTTTAAGTTGAATCTTTACTTTCTATGCAACTTTAATCTACAAAAAACGATCTATGTTTAATGGAAATATTTCAATCTTTTTAATGAAATCATTATTCTTCAATATTCATAGTTTTTCCGCCGATACAGATTTACTTATCATCTTTTTAATTTAAAAAAGAAACAGGGGGAAAATTTTCCACAAATATAAGACCCCTGAAAGACTTTTAGATTATCATTTAAACAAAAACAACTAACGAATTCTTATCTTTCTGTTTACACCAACTAAACGTTAATGGAAAGGAATTTAAACGCGACGGTCGATCGTGCCTACATTGGATGTCAAAATTAGAAAACTAGAAATTAAAATTACGAAACTAGATAATGACTGCACACTCCAAAAAAGAAACATAGATTTTTCACGTATCAGATCAACGCAAAAGGTTCGTCACATTTGTGAAACGAAACATTCGGAAACAAAGCATCAACACAGAATCAAGGTAAATCATCTATGTGGCATAGTCCTTTTCTCATTCGGAAAGAAATGTTTTCAATCTTCTCTTCACAAAGGGAACTCCAATTCTCTATCATCATTCAATAAAACAGAACTCGGTGGAAAGATGCCAAACCTTTTGCGTCGACTCAATAGACCAAAAGGATCCCATCGCGAGCGAGAGGTCTACTCTCGCGTAGCTTTTCAGCACCCTGTATAAAACACACGCACGAAGGCAGGCAGGCAGGCAGGCAGGCAGGCAGATACATACACGCACAAAGAGACGCGCGCATGCAAAGAAGAGGCGCATTCGCGACTCGCTCTCACGTGTGCGCCGCCACACAACATAGGTATAGAATCGCACGAGGTACTTATCGGACGCAGCATAGAGGAAGGGGGGAAGTGGGGGGCCTTTCATAAAGCAGCTCTCCAAGGATACAGTTTGATAACGTCCGTGTCCATGCGTCGCTTGCCGGCGCTGGGGGACGACATATTTATCGGTGCTGCTCGCTCGTCGGCGGTGCTGAGTTCGGCAGGGGCCCTTCCTCGCCCCGCGGCGCTCCTGGTAGCGTCCTCCACCACTACCTCTCCTTCCGCCGCCTCCTACCGCTGCGCGTGGATCAGCTGAGCCCGACAGGCACTCCGTCGTGCCCCGGGAGGGCCCTCTGGACAAACGCCTCGTCAATTATCCTTCTTCAGCGAAGGAACAATTATCCTTCTTCAACGGCCAACTCCTGCGGCCCTGTACTTCGGCACTCTGGTGACGCGCACTTCTGTCTCCAACGTTAATGTAAACCGAGCTTATATTCAGCGCACTGAACGACCGAGAGACAGAAAAAGAGAAACAGAGAAAGAGAGAGAGAACGTTAGTAGCGAAGAAGGGAGCGCACGGATATACGAAAGGGGAGAAAGAGAGAGAGAGAGAGATGCACACGGACGTTGCGCGACGGACGAAGAGAAGGAAAAGAGATAAGAAAAAAATAAAGACGGCACGCTCGTAAACGCAAACAATCAACCAGTTGATCGACAGATTCCTTCTTCGAAGGCTCGCCCTGACGAAGGGCGAGTAACGCGAGGCGAGGTGAGATTCGCGAACGATCGACTTCGATTCGACGCGGGTGAACGCGATGTGGAACAATCCGCCGTGAGGTGAAAACTGCGTTCGTCCGAATGCTGCGCTGCGTTGCGTCCGTCTTTCTTTTCTTCCTTTCTTCGTTTCCCTCCTCCACAAAGCGCGCTGTGAGCGTCGCGTGTGCGTCCTCTCCCTCTCTCTTTCTCTGTCGTTGTATATGTGTATATAAACGATTCGTGCGTCTCTTTCTCTCTCCCCTCGTTCGCTCTCTGCCCGTGGAAGAAAAATCTCAAGTACTACCAGAGGCGAGAAGAATTGTTCACCTTCTCTTTTAAAGGGTCACCTCCTGCTCCAAGTACTCCTCGCGTGGATCAGGCCAAGGAAGCCACAGGGAGGCTAGAGGATCATTTCGTCAACGTCGATGACGAGATCGTCGCGCACGTCAACTGCCCGTGTTCCTCTCACTCGCGGGTCGCTTTCTCTCTCTTTCTCTCTCTCTTTCTCTCTCTTTTCTTTTCTTGGCTCGCGTGCGCGTATACACGGAAAAAACCGTCCCCGTCCTCCTGCCAGAGAGAGAGCCTAACGCTAACCGCCGTCACGTAAACGCCTGTTCCTTCTCTCTCTCTCTCTCTCTCTCGCGCGCGCGCTCCCTCGCTCTCTCTCTCTCTCTCTCACTCTCTCGTGCAACCCGCGACCTGTCAATCCACGATCTTCGCCACCATCTGATTGCGTTCTCGTCGCTTGCACACTGGACTCTCCTGGCTCAACCGACGCTGCTGCCTCCGACGAGCGACGACAGCAGCGCTCGGCGCGTGCGCACCATTTCTTTGCGAAAATCTCTCCAGCTTCTCGAGTGAAGTTATCCGAATTTCCGAACAAATATATAACACGTCGCCATCTTCCATCGCTAGCCGTGCGGCGGGTATTTTAATTCTTTATAACCCGGATTTTGAAATCACTTACTAATCTTATATTTATATCCTGTATTTGATATGAATACTAATTAGTAATTTTCTATTAAATTCTCTTAATTTCGGAGATACATGTAAACATATACATGATATGTGTATTTAGTTAATCATTTTGCATATTGTATCATGTTTACTACATCATTCTTTAAATACATTGCTAAAATTAAGATAATTTTATAGAAAATTACTATGCGCATCAAGTACTCAGTGTAAATATATTGATATTGATTTAATTTTAAAAACAATTTTTTACATAAATTATATAAATTTTTTCATAGTCACGAAACAATTTTGGACTTAAAGGATACCGATATTTGTGAAGGAATAATTTTGCCTGAAATATATAAGAATTTAACCCTTACAATACATAGTACAATTTGGTGCCTCATCTATCCAAATATGGGTCACTAGAATCTTCGTCCGTTTTTTTACACCTATTCAAAATTTAGATTCAAAAAATGTTAACATACTTTCAATTTTCTAGAATAAATATTGATTTCATTTTGGAAAATAATAAAATGTGGTATAATTATTATAATTGCCGAAAGACTCAAAAAAACTTACACGAATGGAAATCACTCAGCCATTAGTGATCCAATCTTGTACGGTAAGAGTTAATTAGGTACAAATCCGAAAATTATTATTTTTGTTTACCATCAAAATAATTATATAATAGGCTCAAACTGCAGGTGTTAGAATGTTAAAATTTTTTGCAGCATTGACTGTTCAACAGAATAAATAGCTTTGCTGTTAATTGTTTGACAATTTTTTAAGAATATATCAAGTGTATAGTCTTTGTAACAAATGATTGATTGAAAATTTATACCTTTCATATAAAAATGAATATTATATACACATGAAGCAATTTAATAAGGTCTATACAATAACACAATTTTACAATTTAAATTAAAAATTGCTCATATATCTTAATTATTTTTTTTAAATATGTCTATTGAAAGAATTTTTTGTCCAGTTTCTAAACTTCGCCAAATTTTTTGTATTACTTTTGAATATAAAAAATCTGTAATTTTTTCATAATTTTTACATTTTGTTAAAAACGTATAATAAATCTTTAATATATGAATGGTTTTATTTATTAAGATTTAATGAAGAATCTATCATATATTAGAATCTCTTGATTATTTAAAAAATTTTTTAATTTTTTAATTTTTTAAATTTTTTATCTCTTTCAATTTTTTATTTCTATTAAAGAATCTACAAAGTTGCAAAATTCTTTAATTAATACAATTGATTTTGCCCTTAGTTCTTCATTGAATCTAAATGTATAAACAATCATATTCAAGAATTTTACAACAGTTGCAAAACTGCTTTCCCTGCTAAAAGCAATCGTTGTCACACGGAATGATTTTGCTGAAGTAAATTTCGTTAAAATAGATCATCAAAGAGTGATCAAGCATGATAAACAATGCTACAAAATAAGTTTTGACATTTTAGCAATTTCCATAAATTTGAACATCCATAATTATTTTAACGTTCAAACAAAATTATTTTCAGATCTGTATTTAGCTAAATTTTTAGATATTTCAGCAAAATCATCCTTTTGCTTAAATGCTTAAGCATGTCACTATTCATTGGAATCTATGCTGAAGATTCCGAATTAAAGATTAGAATTTGACTAGTCAGATAATTTTAATTTTAATCTGTGTTATTCTGATTGACCGAATTCTTCAATTCATAATCCTTAGTGTAGTGTGATATATACTTTAAATGTTCTACTTAATTATTTTGATAATTCAACGCAATTATTTTCAGATCTTTGCTAAATTTTTTAATATCTCAATAAAATCTTCTTTCTGTGTATCTTTCAATGTTCCTTTCGGTACTTGAATATAGGATAGATGTTTATTAAATTTGTCATATCGCGCAAAATGACTACAACAGATTCGTTTATTTAAAAAGTGTATAAAAATTATATAAAAATGTTACGAATGCAAAGCGGTGTACAGTGTTATCGTCGAGATTATAAATACTTATAAATACAATTGCTTTCGATACAATACATAACTTCGTTTCTTTTACATAACGTCGAAACGGTATTGATTATCACTGAAACCATTAGAAAATCTTGGACTAATGATTGAGTCGCTACTTGATTAATAACGTGAACTAATTATTTTTATAAAGATAAAAAATAATCTTCTGTAAATCTCCGCTTATGTATGTCTAGTTTAAATATCGCTACATTATTTGATTAATATCCACTAGCATGAAGACGGTATACGGAGAAAAACTCTATTGCACCTTACTTATAAGACGCTATTTTATAGTCAGTGCCTATATAATAAGTACTACATTAAGTATGTCGATATTATACGTTAAGTACATCCACATTTATCTAAAAAATATCATTAAACACAGTTTCTGATCTAATTTTGAATAACAGATTTGTGCAAAAGTTCACGCCTTGTATTCCGTAGCGTATCTAAAGTGAAAGACTTGCATTAATACTTTATATATATATATATATATATGTATATATATATAACAATGTATATAATAAAAAACTGACTTTATTGAATGGGAGGCTTAAGTAAGTTGGCACATACTTTCTGTATGAAATTGTTACTTTCAAAATGCATGCCGTGGTAAATCATGAATGAGTTCTTAGTACTATCAATCATGATCAAATATGGTCGTTACAAATGATAGATGAATGCCCAATAATGATATGTATGTAATATATAATGTATACGATGTAGTAAGATATCATACGAGGCTTCTTTATAATTCGAATTACAAAGTAAAAACTAAATACGTTCTCTCTCTCTCT
>NW_017259291.1:775358-780205 GCF_001594045.1 Atta colombica | reverse complement strand
CTCTCTCTCTCTCTCTCTCTCTCTCTCTCTCTCTCTCTCTCTCTCACGCATTTTACTGAATATGTGACAAGTAAACAGAAGAAATATATTCTTAAATTCTTTAATATAAATTCATCATCTAGATCTTTTTTTTATGTTGCTGATTAACTGCAACAAATCTTTTACATAAACTCGTCTAATATTTATAAGATTGAAATGGAATGCTGTAATATCTTCAAATTTTCAATGATTTAAGTAAAAATAATTAACTGTAAGTTTGTATAATAATTACAAAATTTTTACATTAACAGACAAGCATAAAAAATGATTAGAATAGTACAGGAATACTATCGCTACTATACGCATATAATACTGAAAAATATTATATAAAAATCTTATATATATCTTATATATAAAAAACATGCCAAAAAAATCTTTAATCTGATTTCTCAATATAAGAATTTCATTGATTTATCAGCAGATAAAATACACTTTTATCCATTAGTAGAAGCGTTATAGAAATCTATGCGCAGTATGATAATATATTCATATAATACTGTGTATATTCTATTCAGTTATAAATTAGCTGTTGCTTACTACATCTGACATTACCCAGAAGATATTGAGGCCTTGAAGACATTTAAAAAATATCTCATCAAAAATCTCTTTAAGATATTTCTAAAATATCTTTAAAATATTTAATATTAGAAATATCAAAGATATCTAAATAATCTCTCTTAAAAAATATCTTAGTATTCATATAAATCAATTCTTATTTCAAGACCATTTTAAGTAATAATAAAGTAATATCTTAATCTTTTTGTATCACGAATTTTTATGAGATTTTTTATAACTTTTTTTAACGATTTTTTTAAAACTTTTGTATCCAAGCATTTTTTAAATCACTGTTTATGATTAGAAGTCAGAATTTTATAATTTAATTTGGTCGATTTAATATGACAAACCAAAAATTCAAATAACTTTTAGTAAAATATTTAATAAAATATTTCATTATTTATAAAAATTAATTATTTAATAAAAGCTAAAATAGATCCAGAAACTAAGTTTTAAAACAATAAGATTAATATTTTTTCATAAAATCATCACTATTCTCAAATAATTTGTAATATGTCAGTTTTCATATCAATGCTACAATGAAGTTATAAATAGCAAAGAAAATTGAAAAAAATGTCATAATACTACATCTTTTATCTAAAGATTAGAAATGCTACAAAGATTTTTAATAAAATCTTTTTAGATATCTTTTAGACAACTTTCAGATATCTTTCAGATATCTTTTTAAAAATATCTTGGATATTTTATATCTTCAAGATCTCGGTAATTTCTGAGCAAAGTCATTTCATCTGCATGTAAAACATTTAATTTGATTTGATTGTCATTTATACAATATTTTCTTAAATTTACATAAGCACATATATAGAAAATATTAGTATAACAATGTTTTTATGTCAAAAAGATGTTATATTAAAATAACATTATTACATTTATCGTTTTTGTTCTAATACTTTTTAGAGCGCATTTTTGAGTATGTGATTTTAATTATTATATTTATATATTTGTGTTGTGTTATGTTACAAAATTTTTGTAAATGATATAAAAAGCAGATCTATTAAATCCGTTCCAAATTTATGCTTTTGACATACTAACGAATATGAAGATGAAATGACTTGTGTGTATATTTTCTTATTACATAGATAATATGATACTATAAATAGGTATATAAAACCATACAAAAAAACATTGGAAGCAATAAATAATTAAATTTGGCATATAAAATTATGTTATTGTAGGAGTATTATCAGTCATTTTCTAATAAATAGTGAAAAATCTAAGTACAGTTCTACTTACAAGTTCTACATATAACAAAGTTATATGTATTAAAAATTAAGTACATTAAGTATTAAGTGGAGTTGCCGTATCCTGTTTCTTACAAAATATACACAAAGAGAAATATACTTTACTCTACTGCTGTTTTTCGTGCAAATGCAGTCAGCGATAGCATCTCATTAGGATCAGTTGGCAAGGGGGAAAATTCGATTTCTTCACTAATACTGTTCTCTGAAAATTAAAATAATTTATTTTATTGCATGATGTAAATTAGCAGAATTTGATAAAATTTAAAATAATATAATATACAGGGTGTCTAAAATAGAAACATACATATTTATTTTCTCTTATACAGGATATCCCTAAAATTCGGCATCACCATCCTGAGCAGGTAGAGCAAACTAAACTTTGTTAAAATTGCAACTTTTCGACTCAGTTCAGTCCGCTCTATCTGCTCAGGATGGGTGATGCCGAATTTTAGGGACATCCTGTATAAGAGAAAATAAATATATATGTTTCTATTGTATTTACCAGATGGTTCGATTGGCCATTGCTTGTGAGAAGGCGCGTACAGACATAATAATGCAATGATATAAATATTCCACATTCCATATACTCCGGTGAAAAAGGCAGAAGTCATTTCCAATTGTAAATCTTCGTCCCATTTCCACTGACCTTCTGCAACCTATCCCAGAAACATCATATATCATTTAACACAATTTTAAAAACAACGTTAAATACAATTAATTGTATATAATTAAAACGTATCGACTTCTTACCTGTCCAAGTATAAAACCAATGACAGTTAATGAAGCGCATAACAGCGTGGCGATCATTAAAAATTTGAAACGATATATGATACCCTCATAATGCAGGCGTCGCGCTGAACTCATGCTAGGTAAAACGGCTCTCTTCGCGCTGATGTTCATGAATACTTTCCATATCATATAAGATAAAAACAAAAGATATATTCCAGCCGATATACCAGCCAGAATAATGAAAGATAGCTATAATTTCATTAAGGAAATTTTAATTTAAGGAATTATTTTATATTCTTTTCTTAAGAGAACTTTTTAAAGTGAGGACAAATAGTTTTGAAAGGATACTGCCAATTTTGTGCCAAGATCAGTGACCCAGATGGAATAGAAAGGATTTCTCAGTTGTACCCCACGCTCGCACATATCGAATACAAATAGTGAGAGGCAACCAGTACCTACTGCAGAAAGATGCCGCCAGTAACATTTTAATGAATTAGTTTGTTCGCCCTCCTAAAATATAAATAATTAAATATTTCAATATTTTGCAGTATTAAAAAAACAAAGATTTATACATTAAAAAAATTCTTACCTGAATCTAATGGAACCCAAGATGCGTGCATAGAATAAGAAAAGTACAAGTTAATACTAATATAATGGTTGTAATAATTTTGAATAATAAAAACTCAGTATTCTTACCATTAAATGTTCACCGGCAAATACAAGCCAAAATGATAACAATGTTGCATAGAATACTCCTTGCCGAATATCACCCAGTAGAAGCATAAATGGCATGTCATAAGCAAGTGTTAAATATTCCAGTGGCACTAAAAATAATATAATAATATTTTAAATAACCGTGTAAACAAGTTGAGAAATTATAAATTAATATATTATAGAGCAATTAATACATACAATTTAAAAATGTTAAGGCAGAACCCAAAGCTAACAGCATGTACTCCAAGAGAGCAGGCGATCTGGATAGCATATACACTCTTCTCCAATACCAAGCCAAAACACCAAGTACTATTGGAAAATAAATGGTCTTTAGACTCACCCACACCTTTGTGAATCCACCATTTTGATTAATAGCCTAGATTAACAACAAATGATATATCGGGTTAAATAATCTTTATCAAAATTATTAGAATTTCATTCATAATGTTATAATCATAATTTTGCATTCTGATACTTACGGTAAGCCATAAATCAACAACGTGTCCCAATCCTTGGTTTTTATCAAGATCAGAAGGAAGACGAATATTTAATAAGTAATAATCATGATACAGAGATCCTAATTCAAACAATGGCATAACGCTACAATTGTAATTATAGTGCTCCAGTGGCTGAAATAAATTAGACATTTATAAATTAAAAATCTATATAGCTGTAACTACATGCAAAAAGTATTCACTATAATAATTCTACACAAGTAAATATACCTACCTTGTCTATGCTACAGTCCAAAATTCTCTCCACAACAGAAGCAGCATATGGTTTCCATGCATTATCTGCATCTCCCTTATTTCGATAAGCTAGCCGTGCATCCAATGTTATTTTTGTCCTAGGAGCTATAGAGAAAAACTTGTCAGAATTAGAAAAGTTTTAACAGTAGCAAATACATTACCGATTTCAATCTGGCTGGTATATGAAATATCCACTTGTAAAACGCCAATTAAATTTTGCTGCCATCTCGAATAATCAAGTTGCATGCTGTTTCGAGGTACAGGCATCTAGGAAAAATTTATATGATTTTTAATTCAAAAATTCTTTGTATGTAATTATCAATTATAAGTAAATAATTTCGTGAATTATACCTGGAATGTATATACAACTTGATAAGCCTGTTGAGTGTCCAAAGTGAAGTGATGCATATCAACAGAAGTACAAGATCCTTCTCCTCTTGAATAAAACCATGTATTTTCGTCATAAGACCCATTAACACTAACGACTTTGCATGGCGTACCAAGAATGTTCTGACTACTTGCAGGTGTAGGTGCTAAACAAAAAATGTATATCATTTTATACTTCATATTTATCCATAGTTTATCTAAAAAATAGTATTACATTTTATATTAAAATAATATATGAAAATAATAAGTATAGATGTTAAAAAACGTATATCATTACATATTTTATATCTATCTAAAGTTTATCTTTTAAAAGGTAATGTACATTTCTCAATATTTATAAATATTTATAAGACTTATTTGAAATAGTTTTTAAATATTTTTATCTTGGATTGCATAGATAAATATTTATTAT
>NW_017259291.1:771515-775258 GCF_001594045.1 Atta colombica | reverse complement strand
ATATATATATATGTATATGTATATATATAAAATGTCTAAAATGTTTATATATAACATTTAAAATAATGAATAGTAATGAATATTTATCATAAATATTCTGTGCTGTCTGGGTTTATGTCAATAAAATTTATATGTTTAATGCAAATCTTAGAGGATTTATATTTTAAAGGATTTCGTGTAAAAATTCGGAATTAGAATTTTATTCGTAATTTTATATAATACATATATCTAATGCGCATATATATTTAAATACATCTTTATATATAATGCATAACCCTAAATCTCTAGTTTATTTTACGCAACAAAATTCTATTTATACATGGAAAAGACAGTTTTGCTAAAGTATCTAAAAATTTAACTAAATACAGATGTAAAAATGAATTTTGTTGGATTATTAAAATAATTATGTAGAAAATTCACACACAAGCACAATGCTGCAAAAAATTTGGACATTCCAGCAAAAAAGTTTTGAACATTCTACATAATTATATTAACAAGCTAACAAAATTTATTTTCAAATCTGTATCTGATGTTATATAGCTAAATTTTTAAATACTTCTGCAAAATCGTATTTTCCATAGATAAAATTACCAACAGAATTATATTTTAAATTTTAAAAAGAATTATAAATCTACAATATAATATATGATAGAACCGTATATGTGTGATAACACAATTATAAATCTAAAATCTAAATCTATCATCTAAAATCTAACCATCTAAAATGAATAAAACATACTACAAATGAGAATAAAAAAGGATTCAACATGCAAGTTTAAATATACAATCCCAAAAATAAATTTAAAATATTTTGTATGAATCTTGTACGTATATATATTTGATGTACATCTTTATATACGTACGTAATCTTAAGTCTCCAAACATTTTTTTTTTTATTTTATTACATAGTGTATAAAATTCTGAATAAAATTTTATTCTAAATTTTGACGAAAATTATAGATCGTCTAAAAATTTAATCTAAAATGGGCTCGACTGTTTAAAAAAACGTGAATAGGAAAAATAAAAAAGAATTCAACACAATATTATTATGTTATAATTTCAACCAAATATACAATCCTAAAATTAATTTCAAATATTTTATATGAATTATACATCTTGTATGTATAAATTTTAATATATACCTTTTTATCTGCGTAATCCTGAATCTTCAAACATTTTATTTTGTGCAACATATAATAAAATAGAATTTTTCTATTCTAAATTTTGACAAAAATTATAAATTGTTAAAGCAAGCCTAAAATTTAATTGTCCAAAGTAGACTTAATATGTGTTTAAAAAAATATAAATAGGAAATATATAAAAAGAATTCCAATATATTTCTAACAAACATAATCCCACAATTATTTAAAAGATTATTATTAACTTTTTATATATAAAAATAGCTGTACTATGTAATAAAAATAGAATAAAAAGAAAATGAGACACAATATATTTATAATATCATATTGTAAATTTATCTTATTGTAAATTTATTGTTACATAAATGATGATGATATTAGCGTGTCTAGGAATGCAAATACACGTGCGTGACGCTTCACTCACCGATCAAACCGCCTATCAGGAAGCAGACTATTTGCGCAATTATCAGAAGTATCACCAACACGGAGAGTTTCTTGCCGCTCAGATTTTCAATTATAGTTCCCTGCATCTTGTCCGTTCTTACGCGCTACCCCGTCTCACCGTTATCACGATGATCTCTGTCCTGCGATTTCGTTCGAGGAAACCGGCACCCACCGACGCCGAGATACACACCGAGCGAAATAACGCGAGATGCGAGTGACAATAGGCTTGCGTTCGCGAACCGGAGTCGCCGGAGTTCTTCAAAATGGAAGCCAATGATGGGGAACTTACGGCATTCGCGAAATTTCGAATTTCGAGATATATCGAGCTCTCGCGTCTATCCAGCGTCATCGACAACTTTTCGATCTCTCGACGCCACGAAACATTCCTCTTGTTCGATTCTCGTTTATAGCGAGAGAAAAACCGAATTACTCGAGAAAAAAGCCTTTTGAGAAAGTGGATGCAAATGTGGACATTTTATCAGCTGACTTCATATGCACAAAACGTCCATACTGACTTATCAAACTATTTGTCCAACAAGAAATCAAAGAAGCTTCCGCGAGTCTATCCGTTTTTATCAAATTAAACTATGTTTGAATTTTTTAATTGAGAACATAATTTGTATAGGATAACTTCAAATTTTATCAAGGATTTTCTTGTAATTATTATATTCATTGAAAATCTGAAGTTTAAATTATTAGAATTGCTTGTACATCTTTCTGTAATGAATCATCGTAATTTAAATATTAATTTTTTATCTTTTCTGTTTTTTTGATATGTTTTGCATAGAAATACTAAAATATACTTGTTGCTTTTTATGTTTTTGTATTTTTTAAATTAAGTTTAAACTATTCCAATTTTTAGTTATTATTTTATAATGTATTGTTACTTAATAATTAGACAATTCACAAAAATCTAAAATCGGGATATTTCTAACAAAAAATTATGATATTTCTATAAAAGGATTTGTCCAGAATCAATTCGATTCTCGTCATGTTAAACACAAAAATTTAAAAAACACATTTTTTAAATATTTTTTTATATTATAACTTAATCTCAAATTCAAAAAGTGGAACAAACCCTTTTAAAAATAATAGATATGGAATATTTGTATAATATTAAATTTTTTAAAAATGCACAATTTTTCTATAAAGTATAGTTTTTCTATATGTATAAAAAAATCATAAAAGTTTATTTAAAAATATTTTTCTGTACATCTCATCGTTACACTGATAATCAATAGAAATCAAATATAAGCTTTGAGGGATTGTTTTATCCCTTAAATCTGAGGTGTTGACATAAAAAAAGTACTCTTAAATTTTTATATTTAACATCATATTTTAAGGAAAACCTTATGATCAAAGATCTCTTATTATAAGAATCATCTTTCAACTGATTCTCGCAAAATCGTTTTTAAAGTTTCAAAAATTTTTGTCTTACGTCCTGATTTTGGATTCTGTCTCGTTTGAATATAATCTGTAAACATTTAAGGAACCATGTACGTAATATGGAACAAAATCGAAGACTATCGTTTTGCCGCCGGAAATATCCATGTTCAACTCGCTGTACGTTTTATGCACAGAGAGGCGCCAGTAAACGGGTTTCATTTGAAACGTGAGTATGTCCACCTTAGGAGTTTTAGATTTCTCTCTTGTTTCGCGAAATGTAGATATAAAGAGAGAAAGAATATCCACGCTCGTGTTCGTTCTTATGCCAGATAACGTTGAATTCACATGTGACTCGTGTCGACGATGGTCGCGTTTGACGTTTTGAATGACACTTGTACGGGGAACATTGACCACGGGCTGATTCTTCGTTAAATCTTCTTGTTAGATTAATTTTAGGTTAAACATGGTAAGGGTATCAGTAGCATACTATGGATGAATGCATTTGTTCCTCATCTAGTAGGGTTTCGTGTTAAATGTATATCTTGTTTCATTACGAATACAATACGAGCGTTTTCAGAATCAATGCAGGAATGCAGTTTCAGGAATGCAAGATTTAAATGTTACAAGCGCAACAAAGTTGTGCCTATGTGATAGTAGTGCAATCTTGCTTGTTATGCCAATTTGGATTTGTTATGTGTTTTAATATACCTTTATGTGTTACTTTAAAATGTCTTAAAAAATATGTTTCTTTTTTCTCATGTCAATATCATAATA
>NW_017259291.1:765429-771415 GCF_001594045.1 Atta colombica | reverse complement strand
TATCTTTTTATTATTCAGATTTTAATAAAAATTAGAAAAAAATTTGTTTTGCTCATATATAATTTGTTTAATATATGTGTGTTTCCTTTATAAATTTTTTCTATTTCTTTTTATTACTTATTAGATTTTCTAATACAAATATAAAAAATATTCTTTCCTTTTCTCTCATATAATAACATATATACTTCCCTCTTCTTGTATATTTACTCTTTATATATTTTCCTTGTATAAATTTTTCCTATTTCTCTCTTGTAATTTTTTTTATTATTGTTAGATGAAAATTAGTTCACATGTGAAATACATGCATGCGACGCAAACAAAATTTGAAGAACAAAATCCTGAGCGGAACACAAATTATTTGGAAAAATAATCTTTTGAAAAATGATTCGCACGTTGCAGGCTGCATTTTCAAATTGTAACAACCAAAATAATTGGCATGATAGAAGATTATATTTGCATTTTTTTTAGTCATATATTTTTATTAAATTTTCTTTTTTATCCTTTGATATATATTTATTTTAAGTGCAAAAAATGTGAAATGTGATACAGCTGGAAAGAGAGACTTATATTTTTTATTCACTTTATTCATATTTTCTGTAAAAAAAATGTACCCTTTCACGGGTTCAAAAAATAATGAATGTAAGATAAAAAAATAAAGCGGGAGAATCACCTAAATAAAATATAAATCTCTTCAATTAAATTTTATTTGAAAGTCTTTCAAGTCATTTTTTATTGAAGATAAAAGAACTTTAATAAAAACCTATTTAAAGTTTTCCCTATCTAAGGAGAACAAGAAAATTTAAATATCATATTGAAATGACATACATTCAATAATCGATCAATGCATATAATGTCAAATTAACATTATTTTAACTTTCTTGCTCTCCTTTGATAAAAAAAATATTTCTTTTATCTACAAATAAGTCTATTATGATCAAATTTAGCAAAGTTAAAGTTGTATAAATATTTTTAATATTATCCTTTTATATTATTATACATTATTATTGCTGAATAACAATTAGCATTTGTTTATCATATAAATATAATTTACGTTTCATTGCAAAGTGGAATTTCGCAATTTCGCAAGAGATTCGCGGGAAAACACGAGAAAACGTTAAGTCCCACCGATTATCCCCGAACGCGTCCGATCGCAAGCAGAGATCGCTGTATCCCATATTCCACTATTTCCAGTTGATTACCGTGATCGTAAATCGGGTTAGGGAGTAACGTAAGCGGGGGAACAAACAGTTCCAGCTTGCAGTGGAATCCGTGGAATCCGTCAATCCATGTCGCCCTGTTCAAGGGAGATTGTCGACGTTAAATGTCAAAGAATTCTCAGTTTATAATGCGGGTATCGTTCTGGATCGAGAGCGTCTCTCTCGCGTAGATGCGGAGATGATCTGAGAAGAGGCTGAGGCGAGATTCTCGCGGCCGACACGACACCACCCGTCACAGGAAATGTTGTGTGACGTAGCGATGGACGCGAACGGGAATGGCAAGCGTGATCCTCTCCATGGGGGTCCTGTCTACTTCAATCGGCGCGCGGCTAGCAACGACGTGAGTCGAACGACCCACCCTGGAAAAGCATTCGGGAAATTTGTGTAACGTAAAAGCGCGACAGTGAACGGATCAGCGATTACCCCATGGTCCTAACCTATCCCTCGCCAGTATCCAAACACTAGCTGAAAGACTTTCATGGTCGGGCTAAACATTAAATAGAGCACGCTTTAAATGATCTGTGATTTACTGTCAGATTTCAAGACAGAATTGTATCAACTTTTATATGCTGTGTATTTTTATTTATTTTAATTTGTGTATTTTAATTCTTCAAATATCTTTGGTACATAGCATATGACATAAATAGAATTCTCTTCAAAATTCTGACAAGAATTATTGATCCTTTAATTTAGTATCAATTATATATGGATTGTCTAAAATAGACTTTAAGATAGAATTCTATTTATATTTCTTTTATGTGATTTGTATTTTGAGATATATTTTATATGTTCTAATTCTTCAAATATTTCAAGAAAAGATTTTTATTTTCAATTTCGATAAATTATCTTGAAACCTTACAAAATATATTAACAAAGTGTACAAAATATACAAAGTCTTACCCTTTAATTTAATTGTGTATGTTCTTAAAATAATAATAAAATAAAAACAATAATATTTATAGATATATCTAATACAAAAATATGCTATTTCCATTGTTTATATACTGTTATATATTCAAATAAAAGTACTGTAGTAAATTTGTGATAACTCGATAGTATTAGACAATATTCATATTCAGCAGAAAGAAAAATTGCACGACTCTTAAGCAGCTTTTATTATTCAATTTGCTTAATATTATTTTAAAATATTTAACTTGTACGTCTTATTGTTTTATTATTTCAGGAAAGCAACAGAACTACAGATTTAGAGTTTGTTTATGACGACACTGATATACATGCTAATGAAGTCGCCGAATTGTATAGCTATACGGAGCAATATGAGTTGCAGCTTAATCTCAAGGTAATTTTGTTTTAATAGTTATCAAGAATGGATCGAGTGACTTGTTACAAATTCCAGGCATTTGAAGATCAAATGGAATGGTACAAGTTACGACCATGGTGGCAAAACTTGACAAAATCACAACAGAGATCGGTAATCTACAAGTTGCTGGATCAACTGGAAGTTTCCAATAAACAACTCAGAATGAAATCAGCGCGTTGTATTCTTTATTTAGCTCAGGGTTGTTGGGCTGAAGTACAATCTGATAAGGAACAGCAAGACTGGACTAGGACAAACGTAATGTTACTCTATGAAGCTGGCATTTTTCCAGCATTTGTTGAACTGCTAAACATTGAGATTGAGTAAGTTTTTTCGTACATGTATATGCGATATTAAAACGATTGACTTCCTATTGTACTCCTACAAAATAATTTTTGTAGAAATAGCACTACTGCTACCTCAGCGATAAGAAAGCTAGCCGTTAGCCTCGCTGATTCGATAGACTTAAGAGTCATTCTGTCCGTTTTGTACATTATAACAGAGGTTATGCGAGAGGAATTAAAAAATATCGAACACAGTGAATATAAAGACAATGTTGAAGCTTTTAAAGAAGATCTTGGTACGTCATGTTTGTATGGCATATTTTAATGAATATCAAGAAGAATTGATCTTTTTAAAATGACTTTTTTTTTGCAGTAAATCCATATGGAGAAGAATTGCTGATCGTTAAACTTCTTGGTATGGTGACGTGTTTTTGTAGCGGTTCGGCACCACATTTTCCTATGAAAAAAGTCCTTTTGCTTTTGTGGAAATTGATTCTGGTCTCCCTTGGAGGCATTGATGCACTCAGAGAATTGAAAAAACAATATCGCGAGGAGGCAGGACTCGATACGCAACAGGAAGACACTATCGAAGTCGCCAGGATGATGAGAGCTAGCTCTCCACCTATGAGTGCGGCGGATTTATTAGAAACGCAAAATCAGAAAAGGAATAATCGGCCTTTTCGACGGGTAATTTGTCGATTATAGAAAATTATTTTATATGATTGTTTTAATATTTCTACACATATTAATCATCAAATGTTTTTCAGAGTTTGATGAAACAAAGCTCTTTAGATGATCCAGGCTTAGGTATGGAATACGAAGGAGGGGAACCCCCAAATAATACCACAGCAAATGAAGGAGATGGCGAATTGATTGTGTTTTTGGGTCCTGGTGGACCTGGCGGTTGGAATCAAACGTATTATGAAGATCAGAATAATCAGTCACAATTAAGGCCAGGTACTCCACAGCTTATAAAAGGAAAAGGTAATGTTCCAGATTTCTTTTTTTGTACTTCTTGTATTTGAGTATTAATATATCTCATTTATCAGGTTTACCATGGACTCCTAAAGTGAGGCAAAAGGATGTGGACACTTTCCTTGAAGTTGCCAGAATGAAGTTTGTCGGTTACAAATTGCAAGGAGATAGAGAGAGTTTAGCGGGTTTACCGCAACCAATTCACGAAGGCGTCACTACCCTTAAAAAGGTATATTTTGTTAATTTATGATATAATATTGCAACATAATTTACTATCGTAATATCTAATATTATAATATATTTTAGCATATGTACACATCTCTAGCGGAAACTCAAATAAGAAAAGAAGAAGAGATAGCAAGAAATCCGATGAGTACTCTAGAACCGCCACTTCGTCAAACGCCAACAGAAATTCTTTATCAGGCTATATTACCAAATTTGCCACAATACATGATCGCTTTATTAAAAATATTACTTGCGGCTGCACCGACAAGCAAAGCTAAAACAGATAGTATTAATATCTTGGCTGATGTATTGCCAGAAGAGATGCCGTAAGTATGATAGATGCAACGTAATAATTTACATAAAATCTTAGAAACAAAAAAAAATGTAATTCATTATATTTGAATTTTTAATTAATTGATATTACAACTGTTTAATATGTGTATTTTTTAAATATGTATATTGTAATTATGCTTAATTTATAATACGGTTTTAGAATGACGGTGTTGCAATCAATGAAATTAGGAATCGATGTTAACCGACATAAGGAGATTATTGTTAAAGCCGTTTCTGCAATTTTATTATTATTGCTCAAGCATTTTAAGTTGAATCATGTATATCAATTCGAATTTATGTCGCAGCATTTAGTATTTGCCAATTGCATACCCCTTGTATTGAAATTTTTAAATCAGAATATCATAGCATACATTGAAGTGAAGAATGTGTAAGTAGAAATATAATTGTAATTTAAATTTCTAAGTGTCATAATGTAATCGTTAATTTTTGTAACAGTATTCCTATTTTGGACTTTCCCATGTGTGTCATTGGTGATCAGCCTGAATTAACTACTGAAAGTCTCGAGATTGGTCATAGTCAGTCTTTTTCATGGAGAAATGTTTTCTCTTGTATCAATTTATTAAGAATTTTGAACAAATTAACCAAATGGAAACACAGTAGAATAATGGTAAGCCAATTTTTAATTAGTAATACAAATTTTTTTTATATTTATACATATTTATATTTATAAAAATTAATATGTATCTGATGCATTTTTATATTTACAGATGTTAGTTGTTTTTAAATCAGCACCTATTTTAAAACGCACGCTAAAAGTCAGGCATGCAATGATGCAATTATACGTTTTAAAATTATTAAAAATGCAGACAAAGTATCTCGGTCGACAATGGAGAAAGACAAATATGAAAACTATTAGTGTCATTTATGCGAAGGTCCGACATCGCTTAAATGACGACTGGGCGTACGGCAATGGTAATAAGTTTGAAATATTTTATTTAATACTTCGTGTTAATGAAAACTTGATAAAGAATTACTTATTAAATAGATTTAGAAGCACGGCCGTGGGATTTTCAAGTTGAAGAATGCGAGTTACGTACATGTGTTGATCAATTTAATAATCGAAGATACTCAAGTATTCCAAGAGATGAGGAAATGGAACCGATTGACGCGTCAGTAACATCCGTGCTTGGTGCAAATGTGGAATTGACGGAGGAGTTTAAGCAACATTATGAACTATGGTTGCAACAGGAGGTATTTCAGAGGAGTATCAATTGGGACGAATTGTTAGATCCTACGGCGTGTGAAATCTAAGTTTCATATATAAGTATAAAGCGTATGTGAATCATATTTTCTTTAAATCATAGACCTGAATGGAATTGCGACATTTTTACGAATTATAATACCGTTGTGAGAAGTGTTCAAACAAAAAAAAACATTGCCATATCGACACTGCAAAAATTTTCAAATTGCATTTGATATCGCGATGAATGGTTCTAATTTAGAAAATGTTTAACAAAGAGATTTTCTGATATGAAAACATTTCCAATTTCTTTCGTAATTAATTTGTGCAATGCGACATAATACTTGTAGTCATTTTCTATCATTATAGGCGCCATTTTCAAATAAATGTAATAATTTTTCTTTTATATATATATATAAAATGTATATAATAT
>NW_017259291.1:760076-764894 GCF_001594045.1 Atta colombica | reverse complement strand
TATATATATACACATGCAGCAAGTCAACTTTCTCTTATTTATTTAACGTAAGTTACACATTTGAATAATCTCACACAGATCTCTAGTGCTGTATAATTTATGTTATCAAATACACTTGTACAGAATGCCATGACTGGTATCATACATATGTTTCGATTGTCAAGATTTAATAAAACTGATCTAAATAGGAAGACTGATTCACATTCTCTCACTTCTCAATCTTGATCTTGAGGTAGCCTTAATATTAGATGGAAGTATTTCTGTAAATAGGTTCATTCTTTGTGGCTGAATTTGCTCTTACATCAACAGTTCAGTGCAGAATTTGATTGAGCAAGAGTGCAGAATGAAATATAAAAAAATGTGAATATCAACATAAAAGTTAAACAATTTTATACGTCATATAATTAAATTAATTTATAATTTAATATAATTTGATTTCTCAAATAAAGAAAAAATTTCATTCTATTCATGAGAATGAAAAATGAAATCTAATCATTATAATTCTAATCATTATAATCTTGATTAAAAATGATGATGATAGTACATAATTTAATATGATAAATAAAAAAAAAATCTTAGGAGAATCTGTACATATAACTTAAAATGATTTTTCAAGCTGTGAATTGCAAAACCGAATATTGCATCCAGCTTTTAAGATTAATTCAAAAAGATATCAATATAAAATATAGAAAATGTTACTTGATATTATATTAATTTTATTATATACATATAACATACGTAACCTATAAAAACTAAAACAGTAATATTCAAATTAATGAAACTGAAAGTATGTATGTGTGTGTCTGTGTGTGTTTTTATATATATTTATACGCGCACGTATATTATTTTGAAAACATATTTTTATAATGTTAGAATATTACTGCTTTAATTTTAGTAGTATTACGAAATAATTAATAACGAAATAATAATTTTAGTAGTATTTCTGCTTCTTATTATCAGATCTTGCAGATTTGAAGGTCTAATACAAAGATTACAAAGAATGAACGTTATTGCTTTAAATTAAATACCGCTTATTTCAATGTATACTCAGCATTAATGTAGAAAGCTCAGCGACACCAGAACAAACCTTGTATTGTCGTACATGTAAAATCAAAAATAGATTCAATCAAATATAGATTTTCGATTATATAAAACGGAAAGAAATGATATATACAAATCTATACATATAAATATTACATATAAAATTGTATAAAAATTATATATTACATATATTGTATAACGGTTTATCAAAATTTTTGGAATGTGACAGTCAATGATAACATTATTTTAAAACTTTCTAGACATTTTCGAATTTGTACTTTGCGTGATAAATTTCATCACAGTATCGGCATTGATTCACGGTTTGATCCATTTATATGAACCATAATACGCGAAGTTATGTTTCTTCGCCATTTCGTCGGCTTCTTTCGGTCCCCGAGAGCCATACCTAAAATTTTTCACAAATAATATATTTTGTACTTTTAAAAATACTTACATTTCACGCTACATACTTATATGGAACCGGTAGAATTTTTTCTTTTTCGATTTGATGAAGCAGCGGCGTGAATATCCGCCATGCTTCGTGCAACTCGTCGTTTCGCACAAAATGCATTTGCGAACCGCAAAAGACATCTAAAATTAATCTCTCGTAGGCATCCGGTAATTTAAGGCCCTGGAGAAATGACATAATGAGAGCATAATGTACTTACATATTTCGATTCTAATTTGACAAATTCTTCTATCACTGAAGTTACTTACTTTGTATCTACTATCATAAGTGAAATCCAATTCCGTCTCTTCCATGTCGAACGTTATACCAGGTGATTTTGTCATCATTTTAATGTACAACGCTTCGCCTGGTTGCACTCTTATCACTAATTCATTCCTCTTTGCCTTTCCATCAAAAATATCACCTGGTACATCTTGGTACTGTACTCTTACTTCTGCTTTTCTTTCGTTTAGTGCTACGATATAACATGATTAAAGAAAAGAGGCTTTATTTGTCGAGAAATGAACTTTCTTCAATCTTCTTACCTTTTCCACATCTCAGGATGAACGGTACGCCGTCCCATCTCTCATTATTTATCTTTAATATTGCGAACGCGAATGTCGGCGTGTTCGAACCAGCTGGTACTGTGGTATCATCCAAGTAGCCCAAACGTGCCTCCGGATCCTCAGCATCTGGATCTCCGATGTATTGACCGAGAACTACCTGATTAAGCTGCACATTTTTGATACATCTGAGAACTTTCACTTTCTCGTCTCTGATATCATCCGGATGGCAAGACGCAGGTTTTTCCATGGCTACCAAGGACAAAATTTGCACTAGATGGTTCTGCATCACATCTCTGATGATGCCAAACTCGTCGAAATAGCCGCCCCGACCCTGAGTGCCGAATGGTTCTTTGAATGTGATTTGCACTGAGGCTACATTGTCCCGATTCCATGTTGGGTTGAACACTCTGTTTCCAAATCTTAAAGTCATCAGATTCTGCACCATCTCTTTGCCGAGATAATGATCGATACGGTAGATTTGATCCTCGCTGAATAGCGTCGCCAAATGATCGGAGAGTTTCTGTGACGAGGCGGCATCACGGCCGAATGGTTTCTCGATTATAATTCTCGTCCATCCTCTGAAATTTGATATATTTTATATATGTACTTATATATAATTTATATCTAATTATATTTATACTTAATACATATTTTTAGTGGAATAATTTAAATTTAATACATATTTTTAATAGAATAATTTTAATTTTTCTGTATTTATATTATTCTACTAAATATACATTATTAGGTATATACATTCCACATATTTATCAATGAAATAATTTGGAACTTTGAAAATATAATTTTAATTTATCTTTTATTTTTTTATTCTTATTGCCTGCTTAATTATTTTGTTTTAAATGGAAAATTTATTTCATGCATTATATATTTAAAATTCGTACTTACTTATCTCCCATACATGTAAGTCGAATGCGTGTCGTAACGCTTTCGTACACGTTTGGTGGTAACGCCAAATAAAATAGCCTGTGTGCAGTATTCCCTTTCTCAAAATTTTCTAATTTACGATTCAGTTGTTCAAAATCTTTCTTCTGATCATAAGAGCCAGCGATGTAATGATTTAGCTTCCAAAATTCTTCATACTTCTCCTCTTCGTTTGACTTCACTTTCATGTACGGATGGCATTTCTCACGTAATTGTTGTATTGTCAATTTACTTCTAGCGTAGCCGACGAAAGTAGTTGGTTTCGGCAAAAGATTGTCTCTGAAGAGCCACCAAAGAGTCGGATAAATTTTCTTCTTGGCAAGATCACCCTTTTCATCAACAAATGTAATATTTAAATTAAAAATTGAAAATAAAATTTGCTAAATAAAAATGAATGTATGCTCATTAATTATTACACAGTTAATCTCCGAAAAATTACAATTAAATTTTAATATCCGAAAAAAGAAAATTTCGATTTGATATAGTTGAATTTCTGATACAGCAATTATGTTCCTAACTAAAACATATATAATTATATAATTATATATAATTATTGAAAAACTGTTAAAAACTGCTTTTATAATATTGAATAATGCATAAAAATTAATACTTTATTGATTATTGATTGAGTGTTTTATGCAAAAAGTAACGCAATGTAATGGCTATTTTTTATATTTATATTTTAGGAAATTCAACGGGGATAAAATTTCATTTATAATGTACAAAAGGTAAAAAAAAACAATAACAAGTGAGGATAAATATGAATTTCATAAAGGAAAACTTTATCAATTTAAACTCTAACACGTTTGCATGATAATTTAATTTTTAACTGTATGCCGCTTTAAACATGAGTGAATTCATTATCAGTCAATAAATTTAACTCACAAAAAAAAAATGTGTGTCTCCGATGAATAAAGACCTTATCGCAAAGATGGCCGTAACTGAATCATAAAACATGAGTTGTAGATCATCAATGTTTGGTCAACTTACAAATACAACTACGACTTACATTCCATGACGCAATTACGGCCATCTTTATGCTTAGGCCCTAATAAATTAAATTGTTGTGTAAATTGAGATACTTAATTTATTATTCGCAAATGAATAAATAAATATATTCATTTAGAGAGGGTCTATATTCCACTTGGCACTCGTGAGTATTATTTGTCTTTGTTTCACACAGTATTATTTGTTCTTAATAAACAACAAGGATGAAATGATTTCAAAAGCTTTACAAGCATCAAGTGGAACATAAATTTAGTTGCAATTAATTTACTTTAATTTGTATATTTTATATTTTCTTTCAAAATTATAAACTCACAGATGCTCCAAAGGTAACAAACACGTGCGGGATGAGTCTATCAAAATGAGTTCCTTCCAGATGATCCATTTCTTCTGATTTCAGGGATTGCCTGATATACTGCAGGCTCTCCTCTGTTGACGCTCCTACGGTTGACATTAGTTTCCATTGAGTGACATTATAGTTTTATTTAATTTAATAGGATGTTTACTATTTCAAATTTTCAAGGGATTTCTTTTTTATCCTTAAAATATATAATGAATTTTTGTGAGATTTTATTGATTGGATGGAGGGAAATTTTTGGAATTTTACTCTTAACTTAAACTTTGTTTTTTTCTAAAAACATTGTTTTTTAATCATTTTTTAATAATGCAAAATATTGACAATAAGTATGGCATACATATACATTCATATTAATATTCGAGTGTTTTACGAGTTTCTAAAAAAATATCATAAAAGACAATACTCAATAAAATTATTTCATACAATGAGCCTTTCCTGTCACTATCTTAAGGGGCAATCAA
>NW_017259291.1:753218-759976 GCF_001594045.1 Atta colombica | reverse complement strand
TATATATATATCCTGGAATACATGGTTTCTGATAGATTAAAATTCTTATAATTCTCTGTTTCCTATTCCCTACTATTCCTTAGTATTCCTTTGATTGTACAATTCCTAGAGGTTTCACAGCTTTGATTGTGGAAAATAGTAACGATGAATATAGTAGAATCATTGTTTTCTACTAATTTTCAATATATATAGTTTTGCGTTACTTGCACTCTAATTTATTTCAAAATTGTATTAAAAAATTCTTCAATTTTACCTGCAATTTTGAACAAAAATGTTTGAAAAATTCGGGAATTCTTAAAGAATTCCTTTAAAAGATTTCAATACCTTCTGTATTATTTTGTAATATTTATAATGCATTTATCAATATTGTAAATGCCCATCTAAATGAATTATCAAAAAGTTTCATTGTATATCACTTTTTTAATAATCAATATTTTTCTATTTTAGTCACATATAATTAATTTGTTAATTTGTTTTTATATATATGAATAAATGAGAATTATTGAAACCTTTTTTAAATTTATTTTTCTGAATTTACAATTTATAAATACACACGAAGTTTGAAAAGATTAATATAACGCAACACACTTGATGAATCCATTATTGAAATAAAAAAAGTTATATTTAAAATTTGCAAACGTATGATGCTTTTTACATCTTTTTATTCATAAAATCAAATTTTATGTTAAAACAACATCACGTGTAATCATTTATTTGTAAGTATATATCTATCTCTATATTTGTAAGGCTATATCTATCTCTATATTTTCAAAAAAATAGAACATAATCCTTATTACATAATTAATAATCAATTATTTTAGAAATAATTTATTAATATTAACTCTCTAATATAAAAGACGACAGTACATGTAATTCTAATGCAATAAAAATAATTAAAAACTTCAGAGTAAAATTACTTCTTTAATATTATCTAACGTAAAAATATTCACCAAGTTTGACATAATTGAAAGCTATCTTTGTTGTATTCTCATTTGAAATTTCTTGATCACAATAATATTTAATGATCACAATAATCACATATATAATATCAACGTCGTTAGAATTTGATAATCTATTTATAATATGTTTTATGAAAATTTTATATAATAACACATCTGTAAACAAAATAAATAATGGTGATCTTATAATCTCCCTGAAATTATACAGACATTTTGGAACAGGAAACTAACAGGGTTGAAAAAGTAATTATAAAAATAATTATAAGTTACTTTACAAGTTACTTATAAAATAACTATTCCAATCTTTAATCACATAGAAATATTCACGTCTAATATAAAAATGTAGAAAATCTTCATTTCTCGACGTGCAAGGAAACTATGATTTTTCTTTCATTAAAATACCAATAACACACTGAATTTTTTATAAATCAGATAAATTTTATATTTTTCACAATCATGATAAAATTTCTTATGTAACACACAGTAATACTACATATCCAATGTATATCCTATAAAAGCTTCAATAAGAGAGAAATCCTTGTCTTTATATTCTTGTGTTTACATTTTAAAATTTACTTTGAATACAGTCATTATGCCTTATATTCGTGACGTTAATGTAAAAAGAATCTTTTTATATTACATAATTAGTTATTTACATAATTAGTTATGAATTCTCTTGTGCAATTTGACATCGTTCAAAGGTAACTGCAAGATTTTACAGACACTAAAACAACTTATTTAAATATAGGAGTAAAAATTAATTTCCTAATTGATTTTTGAAAAAGATCATCATGTTTGTTACGTTATAACATCCATGCATAATTTTTTATTACTAAAATAATTATTTAAAAGTTAAATAAGACTTGATATGTAAAAAAGAAACTAAAAACACGAAAGAGAAAAATGTAAATATAAAGTCCAAAAGTTTCAACTTAAGGATATGAAAAAAGTTTAAAATAAAACATTTTTATTTTTTAATACATTCATCTTTTACATCAACGTATTTTTTTTTAGAAAAATGAATTAATTTTTCTATATCATATTTAAAAAAATATTCTGAATTTTTGTCATTAAAATTATTCAACACTGCGGAGACTTTTATTATTTATATACTTCTTTATTGATAAATTTTTCTCCATACGAACTGAATTTTAATTTTAAAAATAAAAAATAAAAAAATAATCACTAGATAATAATTTTTATTTTCAAAATTGAAGTCCAATTTGCGCGGAAAAATATTTACTATTAATGAAAAGTTTAGTTAGTTTAGTTAATCCTACAATTAAATTATTTTAAGGACAAAAAATATTTTTCATTGCTTTACAAAAATCAAATCATCGTTCTATTAAAATACATAACAATATATAATTAATATTGAAAAATAGGAAAGGATTGTCTCAGTTTTATCATCTTTTATATCCTTGCAGACCGGAAATTTTGAAACTTATTATGTAAGTATGTCATGTAAAAATTAACGACTTTAAAAAATTAACAAAAAATTTATGTATTTTATTTTTCCTCTATTTAGCATGTTTGATGCACACAAAAGTTCAGAAATCACATACTTTATGTATTTTTCACACTTATAATCACATACAGTAACAGAATACATAATATAATATTATTTATGTCACTATTACTCATAATATGATAAAAAGAGACAACTATCATTTAATCAGTTATCATTTTTTAAATTATAAATTCATAAATATTTCAAATTGTTC
The DNA here is from genome assembly GCF_001594045.1 of Atta colombica. Classification (NCBI taxonomy): domain Eukaryota; kingdom Metazoa; phylum Arthropoda; class Insecta; order Hymenoptera; family Formicidae; genus Atta; species Atta colombica. The sequence continues at coordinate 757,293 of NW_017259291.1, read as the reverse complement.
AGCATATTTAGGAGAAAAATAATAAATTTTGCTGACAATAATTTATTATCAAATAAGAGATTCTAGATATATCATTGATCAAATATACGGTTAATATTAATAGTAATTAACCGCGTAGTAGATATTTATTAAAAAAATGATAGGGGGAAATAATAGTTCAAGAGTTTATTAATTTGAGATTTAATTATATATAATTAAATTATTTTTCAGTCTAAAGAGTATTCATTATATTCAATATAAATTTTGCTGACAATAATTTATTATCAAATAAGAGATTCTAGATATATCATTGATCAAATATACGGTTAGTATTAATAGTAATTAATCGCGTAGTTAGATATTTATTAAAAAAATGATAGGGGGAAATAATAGTTCAAGAGTTTATTAATTTGAGATTTAATTATATATAATTAAATTATTTTTCAGTCTAAAGAGTATTCATTATATTCAATATAAATTTTGCTGACAATAATTTATTATCAAATAAGAGATTCTAGATATATCATTGATCAAATATACGGTTAGTATTAATAGTAATTAATCGCGTAGTTAGATATTTATTAAAAAAATGATAGGGGGAAATAATAGTTCAAGAGTTTATTAATTTGAGATTTAATTATATATAATTAAATTATTTTTCAATCTAAAGAGTATTCATTATATTCAATATAAAGGCCAATAATTAAAATAAGTAGAAATATAAATGAGTAAAAAATAATAAATGAATTAAAATTTATTTTAAAGTCATCACTTTTTTTAGAAACGACACGTAATAAACATAGTTTAGTTTGAATTTATACGAAATAAGTAATGGCGATCTACGAAATCGCTGAAGTAGTCATATAAAAACTTTTTTTTTAACTTACTCGATAAAGTATTCATGGTTTTCATCACAGAATTCATAGTTTTAGAAACAAGTCACACAGGAACAGACACGAAAAAAGTCACGTGACTATGAGTGCCAGCAGATTTCTTGCCGATTTCTTTCGATAGTCTCGTCACTTCACCAGCGGAACCTCGACTGAGCGTCGGATTTGTCTTGCATGTGCGTACCACGTGCAATCAGGCAAACGTAAATGCTTACGAGGCAATTATGAAGTGCCCTCGAAGATAGATAAATCGATCATCCAATCATTTTCCATAAAATTCAATTCTTTCATTATTTCAAGAATATTTAATTCAGTAGAGCGCAGGTAGAAAAAAATTATATGGATTTAGCTATAATAACAACAAATTTTATCTAATCTAAATGACATAGCAAACATAAACATGATTTTAAATGTGAATCTGTAAGTTTAAGATAACTTGATCATTGATATAGTAAGGATTTTTATCTGAGTAGATATTTTTATATAATATCTAAATGATTACAAACGCCATTTTGAAATTATTACAAAATTTGCCTATTACAAACAACACATTTTTTTACTTCTACTTTAATTTTTCAGCATATTCCTCGGCAATCTATTGAATATAAAGATAAGTTTTTACTAAGTTTTGATAATCGTGGATCATTACGCTAAGTATCATAAACAAGTAATAAAGTTTTCTTTATCAGCGAATCTGATTACATAATCGTACATTCTCTTGTGTGAGAATGTTGCTGTTATTTAAATATTTTGTTTACAATTAAAAGTCGCGTGTAGATTCTATTTACACAAATGCAATGCATGTGTAATATATACTGGAGAATATGGCACATTGCATAATGATTTTGATGACTCAATTCCATTCTTATACATCATAATGTATGCAATACAAGTTGCTAAACTTAGCTAAATCTCTTGCAATTACATATACATACAGTAAAACACTATTTCCATAATAGAGAAATTCTGTCAACAGAGCAAGCGACCAATGTAACTGAAATCAACGAAGCGTTTATCTGAGAACTAATCCAATCTCGAGCATCATCGGGATATTGTATTTTATTATAAGACCTGTTCTTTTTAGCTTTTTTGTATGGTTCATTTTTTTTCTCTTTTTTTCTTTAACAGAGAAGATGAATCGTGTAAGAAGTTCAGATAAAAATAACAGACCTACTAGTTACATATATTGTACATTATTATTGTGTCTTTACTATAGTTATTATTATATATATATTATAATTTATGTGGAAATGTGACGTTCAAGATGACGCACAATGATGCAAAAAGTAAAATCTTTGAACTAGAATCTAATTCTAAAGAGTAAACTCACACTCTTAAAAATTGAGGATTGAGCCACTCTTCTTTCAACAATGATTCAATTGTCACTCTTTAGAATTAAATTCCGCTCCAAAGATTTTAGAGAATTATAGAAACAGAATAATGCAAAAAGTAAGACTCATTCTCTTAAAAATTATGAAAAAGATATATTAAAGGTATGTATTGTTTCACAAAAGAACTTAGAAGAAATAAGAAAATATTCACAAGATGTTAAAATAATAGTGATAATTTATTTATTATTATCAAATTATAAAATTTAGAGAAACATTATTCGTTTGTTATTATGCACGTATAAAAATAGTAGATACTACGCACAAATCATGCATGCAAAAATATTCGTATTGTGTTATAAATCTCATGATAACGATGATTGGTAAATCAATGAACTACTAGGCAATAAAAAGTCGATGAGTACGCAGTTTTTAAATATAGCGATGTAATATATTTCCGTACTTCTATTTCCTGAACGACTTCCAATTGATAGCAATCGATTTCATTACATGCGAATTATCTACTTGATTTTTCAATTAGAAGTTCAAGATCTCTACAATGCGCAATGATTTGATCGATGTTTATGATACTTAACTATTGAATTTGAAAATGATTCATGCAAGATTATTTTAAATCCGATTGTTTTATTTCATTACTTCTAATACTTATGTTACCTGTTTTTGTTAAGTTAATAATTTTGTTATCCAGTTTATTCGGTGGGAAGAAATGCATTTCTGCCGACTAATAAAACAAAATTGTCTCAATCAAGCCATCTTTTCGCAACAGCAGTGAATCGTTTATTATCATTTAATATCATTTTATCGATGATAATGAGATTTATCAATCATCAAGAAGGTACATTTCTATCTTTAAACACATAATTGATAAAATAAAAAATTGCCACTATGATTCTTTAATCTTTTCCGATATAAACGTTTTCTGAAGATTAAGATTATCGGAATTTAATATTACACTTTAGATTACAATAATGTTCTGTTGAAACTTTAACATTATGTGCGAAGGTTAGAAGTACGATATCGGATCGTGAGAGAATTTTGAAAGTTAAATTCCTTGTTGACTTACTTGAGATGCACATAAAATATAGCGATCGTGACATAGTAAGACTAAAGAATGACTTTAAATTTAGCAAGATGCCTATTTCCTTTTATCTGTAATACAATTTGGATTTCATTTATCTATTCATTCCTTATCTATCGCTGTATTCCAAGAATGTAAGAAGAAATTCAGTAATAATAGGAATAACAATATTTACAAAACAATCACTTTGTAAGATAATCGATAAAAAAATTTATAATCGTTTTATTATGTTTATGAAAAAATTTATTTAAAATTTTATGCTTATTTATTACTTTAAAAATTAATTAAAATAATATTATGAATTTATAATAATCGCATTTCTAATGATCCGACTCACTGATTTTAATAATACATTCTTATATAATAATACAAAGGAAAACGTAAAATCATCATAATTATAAAGTTTATAAATGATGAAGAATGTAGAATACATAATTGCATTTATGCAATATATTTCTTTACATATGCACGGGCAAATGACGCGGACCTACTTTTCAAGGCAGTTCGGAATGAATTAAATTAACTCACGGCTGCGAAACACTGTAAATAAATTATGTCAAAATTTAGAGTAGCCAAGCTGTTCTCTGCTTTCGAGATGCTAGTTTCAGTATATAAGAAATTTAGGTCATTCTTTTACTATATTCTCTATCTTTCAATATCACTTTTAAAGTCTCAAAATACGATAGTTCTCTTTTAATTAAGATAATAATTTTTTCAAAAATATCTAAAAAATTGTGTTAACCGACAAAACAATAATAATAGTATCATAAATAATAATC
>NW_017259291.1:752533-753118 GCF_001594045.1 Atta colombica | reverse complement strand
ATATATATATATACATAGATATATGTATATACTAATTTATATTTATATCTATATAGCACAGAAACTTGCAGTATCATTGCAGAAACATTGTAACATAATTGCAAATTGTGCTGTAACATTGTAGATGTTAGGAATTGTAATATATAATTGTAGATGTCAGGAATTGTAATATATATTACATTTTACAAATCTTGCAGCATTCTTTACATTAAAAACATTTCAGCTTTTGAGTAATGAACTGCTGTTATATAGAAACATACGTCAATTACGTTATGATTGTTAATTATTTTCATTAATTTAGACATTATAATTATATATTTATTGAAATATTTGTCGCCGCCGCACAAGATTTTTCAAACTTTATAATCAATTTTCATAATTTTTTGGAATATTATTTGGCTTTAAAAAATTCTTTGAATATTACAAAGAAAATGAAATAGAATTGCGTGGAATTTCTTATTATTTTCATTTTGTCAGTTAAAAATATGTACAAAATAGGCGTACTTGCATAAAGTATAAAATATATATTTGTAAAAAAGTGTAATATATAAATCCTAAACTTTAAAAAATATATATATGTATATA
>NW_017259291.1:752187-752497 GCF_001594045.1 Atta colombica | reverse complement strand
AATATAATTATATAAAATTATATATAATGTAAAACATATATTGATTAATTCTTTTTCTGCATTTTATATTTATATCATAAATTGTATTTCAAACTATATTCAATAATAATAAAAGAACTATTTTTAATAATAATAAAGTTACAAATACATTGCGCTGCAACATTGTTACGACATTACAGCGTAATTTTGTTGAAGACGGACATTTTTATGATACTATGACATTGTAACAATGTTGCAAATATATTGCGAAATCTATTTGCAATATTATTACAACATTGCATTGAGAGATATATATATATATATAATCATT
>NW_017259291.1:747460-752087 GCF_001594045.1 Atta colombica | reverse complement strand
AAATTAAAACATATAAATAAACATAAATTAATTATATAATATTTATTATGTATAACAATAATTTAAAATTCAAATTTCTTTAAATTTCAAAAATAAATATATATACTATTTCAAAATATGTACTTTAAATGAACAGAAAATATTTTACATCGATTATCTCAAGATATAATAAGTACGTTGAAAGTATGTAAAATCACGCTATGTCATGCAACCTTCAAAAAGATCCAGAGACCTGAAATAAAAAATCTGAAATTTCATCTACGGATTAAATCGCGTAAAAATTTATCAAAATTATACGACATATATTATGTATTTTAAGACAGACGATATTCGTCATTCGGTCATTATCGCGTGCGTAGAATTTATTACGACGCAGCAATCGCTCGCGATCGCATGACGAAAAAAAATTACATCGTATGATGCATTATCGACGAGTTTTCTCATAACGACGTCGTCACGTCGGGCGCGTTTAATCTCGAAAACACGGTCTGTCCCTCTCTTGTCCTCTTCTGCAATTTAATTTTATCAGTGAGCCTTTTTGCGCCGTTCTTGAGAGCGCAATTATATCTTCGCGAAATATCTTAAGATGCACCGCGCGCACAAAAAGCATCAGTCATTTTCGGTTTAATAAACTCACTTCTCTGATGCTCTGCCATTCTTGATCCTTGAACTTTGACGCTACCCTGCTCGATTCCCCTTCACCGGTTTCCTTTCGGCACAGCCGAATATATGAATCCGTTCCACAATACGTGTGGCCTTGCCGCCAAAACGACACAGTCACGCGCAACTTTGAAGCAGTTTGAGGTTAAGCATCATACGATAAGCATCATACGTTTTCTTGTTCCTCTCCAGAGTCTCAGTATTCCCATAATCTCCCATTGCCCCTCCACAAACTAGTCTCGCAATTTTTCACCTTCAACTGATATAAACGGCGCGCGATTATTAAATTAATTTTAATCGCTTTTAGAAACGAGAGAGGAAAAGAGACAGAAAAATATGAATATTTTCCCTTTTAAATATATAGAATCTATTTTTTACGCAATTTTCATGCATTTTACTCATACGAAGCACGTGTCTAAAAAGAAAAAAAGAAAGACGAGAAGTGCAGAATTGCATTCTAAAAAGAGTTAATATTTGTTTTACTAATTGATTTTTTATTTATTTTGATCTTAAGAAACTGGACTTCGTATTTAAATATTCTGATATAGCAATAATTTCATGCAGCATGTTCTACGGCACTTTACCGTTTTAAATTGCGAATGCAAAAAGAAAACACGATCGAGAGAACACAATTGAAATTGAAAGTAAACGCTATCGCCATCTGGTTGCTTAAGGCTACATTTTCTGAAAGTCGAACGTGATTGTGTTACGACTAACAGCGGACGTTTTTACAAAAAAAATTAATGTACGTCTAGCAAAAGTTGTTAATGATTATTAAAATTGTATTTTGACATTAACTGTGTTTATATGTCGATATTAAAAAAAAATCATGCGTTTAATCACTAACATAGATCTAATGAAAAACTTAACCTCACTTTCTTAAAGAAATTTATATAATTCTATATTATTTTACTATATATTAATGTAATATTCGTTTTTGTAGTATATCATATAATAAATATTATATTACAGAGAGATGAGATTAACATCGATATTTCGTAATGCGAGACAGCCACAGAATGAAAAGAAAGTGCCTTTTAAGGAGATTTTGCCATTAAAATTGAAGAGTTCTGTGAGTGGAAAAAATCAGAGAATAACAGGTATATTTAACTTTCTGAAACTGATGGAGTTTATTGGCTCCATTCAATTATATTCTTTTGGAGTAGAGAGTGAATCTCTATTTCATTTATTTATAAATCTCTGTCAAGAATATAAAACAATTTAATTTTTTATTCCATCTATAACTGTGAATTATTCTTATTAAAATATATTTAGATCTATCTTCATAGTTATCTAAAAATAAAAGATTACCAAGAAATTCATCAGTGAAATTTATTCACAAATTGCTTGATAACCTGTAGTTTTTAAGTAATTGTATTGTGAAAGCAAACCTTAATACATTCATTCTTTTTAATATTGATTTTGATTCCTTGAAATTAATTTTATGGACTGTAAATTCATTCTGCACAGAACACATCAATATTTATTACAATTGTCAATAATTAATGTTCAAGAAAATTATATTTCTTATATATATAATTTTATAAAATTAATAATTTGAATATATTTCTATTTCTAGAAAAGGGATGTTTATTAGAAATGTCCATTCTTTTGACGTGTCTCGAAGAAAATGAGTTTGAAGATAAAAAATGTATTCCACAATTAAAAGCATTAAATCAATGCTACCAAGTTTACACAAGTAGTATGGAATGTATGCATTCTTTAAAGGATCAAATTGTGCCTGTATCTAACAGTAAGAACTTGACGCATAATCAGATTACATATCTTCTACGAAGATATCCTACAGTATAGTTTTTTTTTCTGTAATACGACTTCAATGCATTAACATATAATACATTGTAAAACAATTTAGATTATCACTTAAATATATAAAAACTGTTTCTGTAAATATTTATGAAGCTCTATAGATATCTTTATTTCCATTTGTACAATTATCTTATTAAAATATGTACATATACATGATGATTTTTTTAAATTTAAAATAATTATTTTCCATTTTTAACATCAGTGATCATCCTGTTTATCAAAAATTGTATGCGAACGTTTCAACGCAAGTCGTTTCGAGTAACCTAAATTTGATACAATTTATTATGCAAAAATTTGATCCATGCATCCATTTAAAATTGTACATAAAATACATACGAATTGGTTGGTCAATGTTGGAAATAATTGGAGTTTTCTGAATGATATTCAACTGCTGCTCGATTCTTTGTAAAGCCTTATAATTCTCTAATTGTCCATCTTTATAATAGTAATATGTACAGAATAATGTTATAGCACAAAGTATTAAGGCAATTTTTCTGCACAACCATGTTGTACTTAGCAGGTGCGCCTATAAGAGAAAATGGAATAGTATTATGAGAAACAATTTTTTTAACTTTATTATAATATTACCTTATCATCTGGAGATTGAAGAATAATCTTATCATAATATTGAACAAGTATTCTTTCAATCACTATATTCAAACTTAGGATACTAAAGAGCGCAACTCTTGCATCAACCGTTCTTCTAGAAGAACTGAATAACGCGCAGAGAATGCAGCTGACAGTATAAAATATAATAGATTGAAACCAAGACACTTCTCCGATAATCCAGCTTTGGAAAGTACGTATATATGAGAAGATCTCGTAAAGTAGTTCCTTCTGATCTTTAGCCGATTCTCTAAAATTTAATCAAGAGTTTCAAATCGACAGTTTATATAGTAATTTGACTTGAAATTTTTAAACGTTACAAAAATCGTTTTTACTAACTCACTTGAAATCCGACACCATATTGCTGACTGTATCAGACGAAGTCTTTAATACAGTTCCCAGTTCCTTGCCATGATCTAAAAGCTCGTTTTGAATACGCAAACCTTCCTTTTGACTATTTAAAATTACACCTTGCATTTCCGATGCTTCTAACAATTGATCCTTCATGCGGGAAGATATTTGAAACAATCTAAATATAGAAATGATACACAATCTAAATATAGAATGATTAAATGTAATTCAAATGTAAAAATGTGTGAGTTTTTTTATATTTTACATATGCAAAAACATTAGGGTATTATAGATATGCACTTACAGCTTTATAGTATTTTCAACTTCAGTTTGCCAAGCTTCATGATTCAAAAAGAAACAAATATGAGTTGCGTGAGTGTAGAATTCATTATAAACACTAAAGGCTCGATCTGTCATGTCGCCAATGCATTTCCTGTGAAGTAAATCATGGTTATTACAAAATTAGGCATAAAATATAACTAACAAAAAATACTCGTTTTACCGACGCTCATCTTCTGTTTCACTGAAATGGCAACTGTAAGTTGTATGACCAGAATCTTCTAAGAAGCAATTTGCTAGTTGAAGGGCAAGAAGTGAATGTTCGTAATCATTCAATTTATCGCAATTGCTCTCCAATGTTTGGAGCGCAGTATGCCAACATTTTCCATGTTGTGGCAATGATGATTTTGCTGAAAATGATAAGTTTTTTATGTATTTTCTGTTAACTGTTACTCTCATCAATTTCTTTTCAATTTCCTACCTTTTATCAAGGAATACTCTTTTTCTCCCAAATCTCTTAAGACCGTATTGCCATTGTTAGCTGATGTTTCATGGATAATAAATAACAAAAGCCAAATCATCTTGGAGTTAAATGTACAGCCCTCTCAGATCTTACAAACTTTCAGGAAATGTATATTAATGTAGTTCTCCATTATTCTGTTAGATGACACATTTGGAGTAAACAATTTTATTTACTATTAAAATACAGAAATACATAGAATATGTTTTATATCTATAATTAATCATACATATGTGAGGGCTCAACGAGCAAATGAAAAGTGACAATTAACATGTGTGTTAATCAAAGAAAATAGATAGATAAAATTAATAGCAAAAATATCCGCAAGTTTGAACTTAACAAATCCACAGATCCGACTTCCAAACATTTACAAACATCTATGCA
>NW_017259291.1:745139-747360 GCF_001594045.1 Atta colombica | reverse complement strand
ATATATATATATATACATATACTTTTAAATAATGATATGATAAATAACTGGCGAAAAGTCAAAATAAAACTAAATTAATTAAAATTGAAACTATTGAAGGTAGAAATTAAATCAAAATTAACACAAAGCCTAAAGGTATCTGTCTCAAAAAAATTCTGTTAATTTGAAAACACTATGAAAGTTTAAAAAAAATAGAAAAATAATTCCGTTTTTCGGAATTTTTGAACGAGAATTTGCACGATCACTTCAATTTTTTGAGTTGTTTCATCATTCTCACTCATTATTCACGCTAATTATTCGAAGTTGCTGGTAATGGCACATATTAGGTGAATTTGAGCAATAAGTAACAGATACAGATTTAAATATTTTTGAAGTTGCAGCTGACCGCAGCATCGGATTTAAATCGACTTGTAACGGACAGTTCTTCAATCTGACGCGACTGTTTGGGGCTCTGTACAATAAAAGGAATAAGGGAACAGGAAACACAGAATAAGAATTTCAACCAATCAGAAATCATGTATTGTGGAATACACAGTTTCTGATAGGTTGAAATTCTTATTCTCTGTTCTCTGTTCTTTTTATTGTGCGGAGTTCCTTACTGTGTTCGGGGAACGTATTACAATTATATAAATAAAAAAAAATCTGAAAGCAGCCTTTTTCGTGTGGCATATCAACGTCTACTTTTACGATAAGGAAACTAGAAACTTTTCTATTTTGTAAAATTATTGATAAAATCATAGTGTCGAAAATGGTGCGTGTCTGTGCTAATAACCAATCCTAGCAACTCTTATTAGATGGATGTATCAAGAAAAGGAAAGTTATTTTTTTAAAAATAACAATTTAAAAATAACGAAGTTATTGTTATATGTTACCAAGTCAAAAAAGTAATCACTTACTTATTATGGGTGCTTTTCATTTGATGACACAAATCGACACATATATTAAGTTCTATCCTTCTCTGATTCAGAGAGTGACAAAGATAGAACGACATTTGTGTCGATTTGTATCGACTTGTGTCATCAAATAGAAAACACTCTATAGTTACTGATTTTCAAAAGTAACTCGTTATCGTTAGCGTTACTTAATTGAAAAGTAATGATTCGTTAGAATAAAAAAATGTATTGGAAGAATTAATATGTGTTTGTAAAACTTGTCATATTTGCTTCCTTTCATAAATATGTAAATTTAGTTTTTTTTGAAAAAAGCAATTAAATAAAAAAATACTTTCCTAATATTTTTAAAAATATTAGATAAAAATAAAAATATTAATAAAATTTGTGCAAAATTTGCAAAACACACAAAAAAATTTAAGAAAAAAGATTTTAAAATGCTTAAAATATAAACAAAAATACTTGATTTTTTATTTCCATTTATAAATACAGTCAAAATGTATCTTTTTGTACTTGCAACTTTATATTTAAAAATTGTAATAGAATATTTTTACACTTATATATTTTGACTTAAAACTGTTCTTAAAATGTATAGAATTATGAGAATTATTCAGATCTAAGCTATAAAAATTAGGATATAGTATATCCTAATAAGATATAGCATAGAATTATTTGAATAATCTGGATCTGAACATCATGTATCATCTGAATCATCTGAATTATATATAAAATTGCAAAGATTAAGTAGAATTATATAAACTTATCAAATTTTACATTTTTTATTTATAATAAGTAAAAATTGATACCATAATAAGTAAAAATTGATACTGATTATATCATTATTTAAATGTCCTCTTGATGACAACATTAACGATTTTTTCGATTGCTCGTTGTTTCTTGACTTTGAAACTATCACACAAATCATATTTTATCATTTAAATATATCCTTCTATAGTTGCGAAAAAATAAAGTTTTACCATGGAAAGTTCAAGTATGAAAACGGAATCATTCTGATTGGTTAGTCTCTATTCTGTTTCCTTTCCGTTATTGTTCTGTTCCGCTGTTTCTTTCTCTATTGAGACGTAAAAATTCTTAAGACGATTTTAAATATAACAAATATCACACATTATAAATATCGATTAAAAATTGCAGATTGAATATACGAAAATTATGTCATAAAATATAATATAGGTTCAAAATATAAAAAGTAACAAGAAATTGTAAAATTCATTACTGTTACCAAAAAAATGTAACTATGTTACCGTTACAGTTTATTATATAAAAAAAGTAACGCCATTACAAAAAACCAGACTGTTATAAAAAAATAACTT
>NW_017259291.1:703716-745039 GCF_001594045.1 Atta colombica | reverse complement strand
TTAAATGATTATTTAAAGCGTTAGAATCAAAATCTCGTAAACAATTTTCAATTTGCATAGCTATATTGAAACAGAATTAATTAACTTAAAAATACCAATTACATCGGTTAAATTATATTGGCATTAGGAATTGTATTTTGTAATTGGTACATCTCTTTATTCATGTACTTAGTGTATTCATGTATTTAGTATATTCATTTTATTTATATATATTATAATATATGATTTAATTTAAAAAAATAATGTACAGTGTTTTAACATATATGATGTTTTCCAGCAAGAGACAGTATAACAACATTATAATCATTTCATTTTTGTTTAACATTGGTAAACAGGGATATAATCCATCCAGAAGCACGATTGCTCACTGAACGCTCAGTGAATTCTTGCATCTGATTGGCATATTCTGTTAGATCTAAAAATATAGACCAAACAGATACAACAGCTCACTGAACGCTCAGCGAGCGGTTGAGTTCGCTGAATGCGCCCATATTCACTTGCGTGTTATATTGTGTTATTCATGTCTCTTGCTGAAATAGCTTCTATAAATAGTATTATATAATTTTAATATAAATAATAAATATACACGCTTGATAAAGAATTTTATACACCACTTTTATTAGCATTGATCATTTGTTGAGCTTATTTCACAATTCAATAAATCACTTTATATATTATAGCAATGTAAATTCTATTTTTTTAGTTTAATTTTTCTTTTATCTTACAATTTTAACCTCGGTAAGAAATATTTTAAGACTTGGACATCACATTTAGCCAAATTATGGCAGGCAATTTTTAATTACTGTTCATGTCAAGAATCGAGTTTATTAAAGTTATTATTATACTTCATTAATGCTTTTCCATTAATCGTTTAATTGCTACCACTCAAGATGACAAATACTTTTGATTATAATGTTTGACATTGATGTAACGGAAGTATCGGTGTGCTATTAAATCAGAGTGAAATTATCGAAGGAGTTCATGATTAAAGCAGCGTCTTGGCGCCGTTGGCTTACCGCCAGCGTCGCTTGCCATTGAATTCGCGTGGACCGAAAATAAGTGAGTCGGTACAGTAAACAGGCGGTACAGTGACACGGGTTCGATCTCCTCGCTTGCCTCTTAAAGACCGGTTTAACCGAAGCACGGGGACATTTTGGGATCATTGTTCGGCCTGCATGGTTGTCCTCCTCGTAACTCGCATGAAGACACCAACGCAACGGCCAGAAACGTAACTGTAGAAAGATGCAACACATATACACACATATACACTCTGCACGCTTTATTATCTCTTTATTATATAACATTTTATTTCTAGACATTGATGTCGTTTGTAATAATAATCATCAAAAGATTATGAAATTAGATGATTCAATCCTTGTGTTCGATATCGATCTATTTTTAATTATGAAATTAGATGATCCAATCTTTATGTGCGATATCAATTTATTTTTAATTTTACACAGAATGATTTAGTAAATAAAAATTTAGATAACGGATCTGAAAATAATTTTATTAGATTATCAGAATAATTATGTATGATGTTCAAGTTAATTGCTGGAATAACACAATTTTTTGCAGTTTAAAACGAAATACTTCGGTTTAATTTCTTAGAACAATATTCTCATAGTCGGTTCTTATTTCGAGACCATATTAAGTAATATTTTATAATTCTAATATGGATTCTAATATATGATTGCAAGTTTATGATATCTTAATTAGGTTGTACTTAAGACGATCATAAATATAAGAACCAACTATGAATATCGATCATAACTTTTTTTTATTATATACATTATTATATGCATTACCTACTAGATAATAATAGTATGTAACAAAGGAGAAAATATATTTTAAACATGTATGTGTATGTGTGCTTGTGTTCTATGAAACTCTATTTCGATGTATTGATAATTTTGATATTATATGTATATATATCTTATTTTATACTCTGAACCAAAATTGTACGTAAATACAATAAAATATTCATTAAATTCATAAAAATTGGTCCAATGAATTCTTAATGATTCAGGTTATAAAACTAGAATTACTAGAATTCATTGCGAGAATGAATATAAATGACTCCAGTTATCAATGAATTAATTACATTAAGTTGGACATTAAGTCGGATATTGCTTAATGATCATTCATTGGAAATGATCAAAATTTTTTTCAGTGCATATTTTATATTACTATTAATATTTTTTTTTAAAGATATGAAATGAAGCAGTACATTACACATTAGTAATGTATTGTACATATTTGAGAAATGGGAAGATACATCTAAAGATAAAAGCTGTACTTGACCTAATGTAAGTCGCAAGTGACTTACAATAAACCATTATACCTCTCCTTGGCTTTTACATTTATCCTCGGTGACATTTGTCGATGGAAATATAGACAAGTTTTTTAATAGACTGTTATGTGACTAGTATTTCGTATAATGCTTTTGACATCAGTTCTTTATGATTACTATCATTACTGTATACAATATATATCATTTCTAATAAGTTATTAATCGTAATTGACTTTAATCTAACTTAATATACACACTAAAGAATTTTGCCAAAATATCAAAAAATTTAGCTAAATACAGATCTGAAAATAATTTTGTTGCTCCATTAAAATAATGCAGAAAACTCAAGCATGATACATAAAAAGCTGCAAAGATTTTATCATTTTAGCAATTAACTTGAACATCATACATAATTATTTTGATGGTCCAATAAAATTATAGTCAAATTTATTTAACTGTATTTAACTAAATTTTTAAATACTTTAGCTAAATCGTTCTGTGCGTGTATATATTATGAAGGAGATTATGCAAAGTTACTCAACCAATAAGTGCAAAAATCACGGGATTATAACGGAATTACATATACAATGTATACATTTTATGTACGTATACACTTTTTCGCAGTGCATATAATCTCTGATTTGTTGCATAACTTCTCTCTTATTTCTTCTCAGGAAGACGATCTTCCCTTTTGTTATACCAGCGGTGATAATTTATCAGAGTAGTATTGTAGGTAACTAAAATTATCGATTATTCTACGTGGCGGACGAGTGATCTCAATGCTAGACGACAATCGATCACCTGAGTGGGAGACGCGCGGCCTCCAAGAAAACGAAGGGGAAAGAAAGGGGAAAAATATCGCGCAGGAGAGAAGACGATCGCAAGAGGAAGGCGGTGACCGATCGATCACCTGAGCGGCGGCGCGTTCTATTCTATTGACAAAGTATACGTATGTATACGGCCGGAGCAAATCATCCGCGTCTCCAGTCAGCTTGACGTCAAGCTCGTCGCCACCACTCCCCGGCCGCGGGGAGATTAAAAATACCCCCGACTCCCTACGAGGAGAATAGTCAATGTCGGATAATTGCAGTTTCGATTTGCCCCACATTTGCGCCCCTGTCGCGCCATGTTATCTGAAAAATGCAGAGATGAGTAAATCGCGATCATCGATCACGTATCCGAAAAATTCGCACTTCATTCATGTATTTGTCGCATGTATTTGTCATCGGATATGTTATTTATTTGTTTTTCGTTTACGCTTTTGCGCTTCGTAGTTTTTCTCCCTTAAAGCTTGTACATTACGCTTTAAACGCGAAAGTCGTCAGGGGATGCAAGTAAAAATTGAATTGAAATATTTAAATGAAATAGGATGAATAAATATGTATACAGTTATGATGCAAATAATATCTTTAAAAAAAAATTATAGTACTTAAATTTTTTATTAAAATTAATAAATTAAATTAAATTTATTATTAACGCTATTTCAGCTTAATTTGATACAAGTTAAAATCATACTCGGTACAAAATTTTTCATGCATGAATATGTATAAATATGTATAAACATACATAAATATTCATAAACATGTATAATCATATATGAAATATGCCCGTACATGTTTTTATACATCCCTTTCTTTTGTAAAATTACTTTTTAGTGTAATAGAAATAATAATAATAATGTGAAAACATAAAAAATAATTAAAAAATAATTAAAATAATTTTTCCATTGTTTGTTTTAGGAAAAAACAAGTTTGGAAAAATGTACAAAAAATTGTTCACATACAATTATGCATAATTTTATATATAATTATACACAATTTTTTTACATTTCTTTAAATTTACCATGTAATATACAATAATATGAGATCGTAATATCATAAGAAAATTTTTAAAAATCGTAATATAATAATCTATGCACATACAAATGACTACAAGGGAACTATTAATTTGCGAAGTGTTAAATTGATTTTAATAAAATTTTGTTTGCGTATAATTGAATTTAAAAATATCAATCAGAAAAAATAGTTAATTAAAATATCATAATTCTATAGTTAATTAAAGTATCATAATTCTCGCGGAAATTCTAAAATATTTTAAGAAATCTACACACAAAAACGATTTTGTTAAAGCATAGTACAATATATCTTGAAATTGTATATATAGTATTTAAAAATTCAGATAAAAAAATTAGACCCGAAAATAATTTTGTTGGACCATAAAAATAATTAAATAGGAAACTCAGCATAATAAACAATGTTACAAAAAGTAACATTTTTTTTTTGTAACATTTTAGGAACTAGTTTGAACATCTTATATAATTTTTTTGATAGTTGAACAAGATTTATTTTTAAATCTGTATCTAGCTAAATTTCTAGACATATACTTCAGCAAAACCGTTCTTTCCATGCAATATTCAAATCTTATTTGGCAGCTTATTTATAACAGCAAAAAGTTATTCGATTAAGATGTTGTACGTCGTCTTCGATCAGGTTACGATGGCAAATTCATCTTCTTCACTGTTAATATTACGGATGCATCTTTCATCAGGAAAGCAAAAAGCGGATCGAACGCGATCGGATAAACGCGACCCGCACGTTTAATCGAAGTTAAATAATGCAAGAAAATGTGTCGAGTTTTCGCTTGCGTGTTCGAAAATAGCCGATATCAGGTGCCGGTGATGAATGAGAGCGTTTAGAAGCGAGGCTGCCAGTACGTACCGCGGGATAACGCGAAGCGGATGATGGTGATATTGTGATTAATTGACCCTTGCAACCTTTGCAGTGAACCAGGTCATTTGCAGGGAGTCGATATATCGGTGCTCTAGGCTCGGCACTAATTCCTCGGACACGATTCTGGGGGAACATAACAGAGCTTCGGCTGTATGGAATCTGAATAGGATTGATTTCACCGCTTGATTTCTAACGTTTTCGATTGCAACGAGATAACATTGAATAGTTGATCGTTGAAATGAGAATCGCTTAATTATCGTGAAGTTCTATCTAATAAAACACTTTTCTTTCTCTTCAAAATGAAATTCTATTAAATTTGTCACGTTGTAATATAATATAAGACCGTAATATAATAAGAAACTAGGCATACGCACAAATGAACTACAAGGAAACCGTTAACTTGTTAAAGTTGAAGTGTTAAATTGAGTTTAATAAAACTTTGTGTGTGTGTGTGTGTGTGTGTGTGTGTGTGTGTGTGTGTGTGTGTGTGTGTAGAGTTGAATTTTGAAAAATCAGTCGGGGAGTAAGTAAGTAGAAAAATGATTTTAAGAAGTAAAAGTCACCCCTTATAAATAAACCGGTTTTTATTTGTTACAATTTTTTTTTGTTATAATCTAAAACTATTCATTATTCAAATTATTCAAACTATTGAAAAAACGTTTTATATAAAAATTTTAGTAAAATTATTTCTATTCATCCGTGTCAATAATATTTAAAAAAAATTACTTTAAAAATTCATAGTTTCGAAATTATTTTTTTTTAAATATTAATATGAATACATGTATATAAATAAAGGTAATTTTGTAACTTTTATATCAAACATTTTTTTGATATAACTCAATTAGTTTTTGAAATGTAATAAAAACTGCTTTATTTATATGTGATTTCATTCCTTAAAACTGATTTTTTTAAAATCATTTATTTATATAACTTCCTATTATATACTAAACTTACCCTTACATACAAAATTTTATTAAAATAAAAATTTGACGCTTCGCATTTCTTGTAAAAATTTATAACGAACACTTGATAATGAAACAAGGGTGCAAGAATTAATTGGCGGAATATAATTAAGCGACATTGTACGGTTGATTGCAAAAAAAAGTACATTTAGGAAATACATCTGAAAATAGTGCGATATTGACGTAAATTGAGTACTATATCGAGTTATTCGAGCAGAGCATATTAATAGACAATAATGATAGGCAGAATTAAACGGAATGTCGTAACACACGCTTGGAAGATATCGATCGCGTCACGTTAAAAAAACCAACGCAAGAATTATAATTATCTATAACGTGGGACGTCGGTTCCCGATGATCAAGGATAATCCTATTTATAATTAATACGAATAGAATGATAGTTTTATTACCCTTCATTTTCGAAAGTCGTACACGAACACCATACAGTTTCATGTCAAAGAAATCAACTACTTGCCCGGATATTTCTGTAAAGAACTATGGCCGCGATATACGACCTACTTTTCTACTGTTTAATTTTCCTCTATATTTAGTATTAATGAAAACAGAGCTTATATTCATGAAGATGCTTTCATTCCTTGATATATTTTTACATTTTCATAAAAAAATGAATATTCTTGTCTCATTTTTTACGTCTACTTGTTTTTACGACCAAACTTTCATCCTTCTTTATATAGATAACATGATATTTAAATTCAGAATTCAAATTATGTCAAATTGGACTTATTTTAGTAATTCCATTTGAGTTATTTTTAATCATTCTTGTAGGTTTATTCCTATTAAATTTGTCATTAATTTAACTAAAACAGAGGTTATTTGTCGTTAATTTAATTAAAAGTTTTAGATAAATTACATTATTTAGTTACATTGTTTTAGTCTAAAACAATGTAACTCAAGAAATGTATTATATTAATTTAACTCAAATTTAATTTAGTAATTATTTAGTGCATATTTAGTTGTGAAACACTGTTATTTTGAAAGCAATTCAGTCACAAGAATGGGTTGATTTGATATGATTGTTTTTTTAATCACATATTTTGTATTAAAATAACATTTTGACTTACTTGGAAGTTACAAATTATAAAATATTATTTAACTTTTAACTTAATGAATAGATTTAAACAAATATTAAATTGAAAAAAAATGGGCAATTAAGAGTCTTAATACGTGGTAATTAGTGCAATTATATTTTCAAGTTACATTTTTTCAACATATATTTCACATCTTACATAATTATAATGACCGAACATGGAGGCGTTTCATGCTATACTCTGTTACTATCCTTGTATGGCTACTTGGTTTATCAAGAATTGTAAATTATGCAAGACTGCTGAAGATGGCTCGAATTGAGCCGAAACGTTCGGTCGTTATAATTATGTAAGATGTGAAATATATGTTGAAAATCGCACTGCGTATTAAGACCATTATTATTATTTAATTGTCCGTTTTTTCAATTTAATATTTGTTTAATATCTGAAGAACTCAACTTTGATTATTTATCCGATTAGTTATCCGAGAAAAAATATTATATAAATAGACATATTTTATATATAATTATAATTTATGTATATAAAATGTCAATTTTTTATATAATTTTATATAATTATATATATTGGGTTGTCCGGAAAGTTCGTGCCGCAAAAGATTTAAATTTAAGAAATGTATACTAAAATTTAAATCTTCTGCGTTTCAATTTTCCTTCAAAATCGACACGAGTTTTCCGGACAACCCAATAATTATACATGAAACATTTTTTTCCCGAATAGAATAGATTTAAATTTGATTCTTTGATATTTAACAGCGTAGACGAATCAGAGACATTAATACATGTTATGATAAAATTACGATATAAGATTAAACGTCCTTTTATATATATGCTAATAATCACAATGCAGACAAGCATCTATATCACGTGATAACCGCGCATATCGGATGTATATGATTATGTGACATGATTAAATATTGTCGATTTTGTCCTATTTTCATCAGAAGGTAATCAATAAATAGACACAACATATTCGTTCGTCCGATATGTATCAGTCAAGTATACTTAATGACATTACTCTCATTTACCGGACATGGTATAATTGAATTGCCCTAAATTCATACTCACGTTGAGGTTTTGCTCACGGAATCCACTCGTAATATATTTCTTCCTTTTAATCAGAACACGTAGATACGTAAAATGTATCCGGAAAGGGTTAATATTAGTATAGTTATTCAATTTCAGTGTAAAAAGTAAAACAGACGAGATCTCCTCTAGCGGAAAATAATTGAACAAATCAAATATTCATGGCGCGTACACGAAGAGGGTTTCCAACGACGATTGGTAACATCGTCCTAAAATACAATATTTCTCCTCACCAAGAATGACGTTGGACCGATATAATTTAGTGCCGTCTCAGGAGAATCATCCACGCGTGACGTCGTGTCCATAATTATTATACAGCTGTGTGCACTCGAATGGGTGATACGAAGGGAACGTATATTCGATTCGGGTCCATCTTCGAGATTCTAGATGTTGAGCTTCGAAAGAGAACGAGGTACCAGATAAAGTCTGTGACGAATGTCAAGGATCAATGGGACCGTTCCGGTGGTGATCGTGGGGGTCTCTCTCTCTCTCTCTTTCGTTGATTTTGCTTCGTTTTATCGAGCTCTGTCGGAGAACACTTTGACGTGCAATAAACGTCCGAGAAAAAAGGAAAGAGAAGCGAACCTCAGATTTCTTGGCCCATTCTTCACGCCCGATATACGATCCCGTTTGGTTTCTTCTCTTTTTCCCGCCGAGAGAGAGAAATAAATCTGTCCGCGCGTCCAGTTGCTAGATGGAAATTTTCGCCAATGTCGACGGTTTCAGATTTAATACCCTGGCGCCGAGAGTCCGTCAGTGGTCCTCATATCTCAAGATGTCCTCATATCTCAAGATGTCATCCATTGGCGACAATTTTACACGCGCTGATTATCTTAGTATCGCGATGTCAAGCGCACCTGGTGAGAAAACTCAATGTATGTTTTAGCATATAATTAATATCATTCGCGATGCGCGAATCAACCGAAATATTCCGACATTATTTTTTGTTTATTTAAAAGTGCAGTGCTGTTGGAACGCTTCTCTGAATATTGCTTGATTGAAATAAATTGGAAGAAAGAATAAAATTGAGATTCTCTCATACGAATAAAATAATATTGATTCTGAGAATTTGAATGCAAGAGAACGAGTCAAGCTCGCAATTTGCGAGATCTGTTTCAAATATGATTGCATATTCAGAGTGGATCTTACAAATTATGCACTTACCTCATTCTTGCCTTCGGCCGGTTTTTTACTATGCAAATGAATCTGGGTCAATTCTAGATTGGTGCTTTCCCGGCAATCCAGGCCCTTTCGGAGAATTATCTTCTCTAATTTCAGCAGAAATCTTGGCAGAAACCACTTTATTTTCGAGGCCAAACCGCTCTTGACTCCGTTTCGGTAACCAAAAGTCAGCAGAGGGGATTAAAGGTATGAAAAAGTACACTTAAGTCGTTTTAACTGTCGTAAGCAGCGTTTATTTCGTTTCTTAATCAAGTCGGAGCAGTTCTTTAAAAAATCATATTCGCGCTTTCGTGATTCGCGGCGAGAACGCGTTTACAATTGTTTATAAAGGGAAAGGAGGAGGGGGGAAGGGGGGGGAATGGGAACTGAATGACGGGACTGGTAAATCTTTACACGTGGGACGAACGCTCGAAAATCGCGTCCTACATTCGTATATATTTTTTTCTTTCCTTATATATATTTATATATGTATAACATGCGGTATTTCCTCACGTGGGAGAAGAGGAACGTGCAACGAGACGTGGCTCGGTTCCTCATCTATCGAAAGAATTCGCTAACCACGAAGAGGATATGCGGTTGTGAGAGGGATGAGGACGGGTGGGAGGAAAGGAACGCAACGAGCATGATTCCTCGCGCAATCATAATTATGCGAATTTTACTCATGTATGTGTATTTATTTATAATATTTATATTCATAATGATGTATGTACGAGTAAGAGATCAAACTTTGCATTGTCGCTTAAATAAAATGAGAAGCCACGTTAATACCCTAAGAACTTATCATAAACTTACGTAAAACCGGAACATAAATGGATGTGTGTGTGTGTGTGTGTGTGTGTGTGTGTGTGTGTGTGTGTGTGTGTTCGTGTGCTCTGTTTTTACCTGCGTATATGTGCACGTGTATGCTTTTAGGTTTGTGACAATGCGCGTTTTTACGAGCGCGTACAAAAGACTAGCCACTGCGAAACATCCGTGAAAAATTTAAGGAAGGAGGGAGTTCGTGTGAAGAGAAAATTAAAAAGTGAGAAAATTATAGAGTTTGTGTGCGGAAATACGACGAGTTCGTAATTTACCCAAGCTCACTTCAAACATGAACTCGTATCTAAAATGCGATTTACATATCATGGATTTTCTCTTCATTCTTGCACCGAATTCTTCGGTAGAATATTCTGTAATAAAAAGAGCAAAAGATTGTGACCGACCGTGAAACGTCGTCGCACATGCATAATGCAGAATAATATTATCAACAAAAATGTAAAATTCGTACACAGTAAGGTACGAAATAAAAAAGGAACGGGCAATGCATAAATGCGAGCGGCAGTAACGTGATATATAAAGTCAAATGTAATGAGAAAAATCGTCTCAACTATCGATCGCTTTCCTCAAATGCCATTAAATGCCTCAAAAATTCGCGGAGAAATGAATTATTAATTTATCCTAGTGGATTCAAGGTACTTTTAAAAATTGCAAGAACGTTAAAAGAATACGCTTCGTAGAGATTATAAATAATATAAAAATACATCCTCTGTGATATCAAATCATAAAATTTGTGAAAAAAATTTTAATTGGAGAAAATATTAATCATATTCTCTCTCTCTTTCTCTCCCTCTAATAAAGTAATTTCATAATAATGAAAATCGACATTAATAACGGTTCGGTACAGAGCGGATTTTCTCTTTTGAATAATGCTAGGATTAATTAATTTATATATTCAAAATCATCGGATGCATCGCAGTGGCGCAAATAAACATAACCTTGTACACAACATTAACAACTTATAAAATATAGGAAAAGTCTTATTGTCGACTAAGTAGAACGATAGCCAAAGACGTATTATCGTAAATTAAAACGAAAAACGCCCTGTTTCAAGGGCATCAAGGGCACGAGAGGTGCGTAGAAAGGATATGCGTGCAAACGAATAATGACCAGTACGTATGCGACGCGCGTACCTGAGAGACAGAGAGCGTGTACGCATTTGTATATACAGGGTGGGCTATCCAGCGTTTGGAATTTCAACTACCGGTTATTTTGAGTTTGAAAGGCGTAATAACATTTATGACGTATCAGAAATTTAGTTTTTTGTTTGACATTTATGAAATGGGTCGCTATGATACGCTTGAACAAAATTGGGAAATATTGAAAACTTACTTCCAAAGTGGTGAGCCTTCAACCCAAACTGTAAGAAATTTACGTGGAAAATTTGGTAGAAAAGAAATGCCTTCAACGCAGTTTGTGGATCAATTTGTGAAGCGAATTCGGCAAACTGGATCCTTATTGGATAAAGCAACTCGTTCACGTGCTCGTCCAATAAGGTCAACCGAAAATATTGCTGCTGTTGCTCAGAGTGTGCTTGAACAATCATCAACATCAACTCGCCATCGTTCTCAAAACTTGAACATTTCACGCACTTCTTTGAAAAGAATTTTGAATAAAGACCTCGGTAAATGACAATGTACTACCTTTCCAATAAAGCCATAAACTTTGAAAAATATTCATGCGTTTTTTTTTTAGAGCCAAATTAAATTCCAAATTTTAAATGGCTCACCCTGTATGTGTGTGTGTGTGTGTATGTGTGAGTGTGTGTATTTTGTTGTACGCGTGTATCTTCAAAACTACATGGAAAGAACCCAAAGTGTCCAGATTCAGCTACAAAAATTTCGATACAAATCTGAAACTATAATAATTACATTATCGAACCATCAAAATAATTATATAGGATGCTTATAGCTGGTTGCTAGGATATTAAAACATTTCGCGATATTGATCGTGATACTAATTAAGCGTCGTATATAATTATTTTGATAGATATAATAATTTTCAAATCTGTATCTAGCTAAATTTTTAAATACTCCAGCAAATCGTTCTTTCCTTGCACGCAGGTAATTGTGGCAGCATTCTTCCATTCGAATTTCATTTTTTCTCGCGAGAGAGCTTATATACAATTGCAGAACTTATCATTGCACGGTAGTCGCATTCACAATGTGACGATATTAATCGGTAACAGAGACGTCTCGCCTTTCTTTGTAATATTTAAAAAAATGCAAAATTATCTCAAAAACTCACCCTCTTATTGGCGATCAAAGTGGAAAATATTTGGCTAGGAACAAACGTAGGCAGACGTAGTTCGCGCAATTAAGATCGTCCTGGAGTTAACTGGGACTATTATGTCGTGACGGGAATCGTATTAACTTTTTCGTGCGCGCACTATGCATTTTATCGGAGATCTCGCAATTTTTACGAGAGCGTATAGGTAACAATATACCATTCAGTCGGGATACATGAAAGCGCGAACAAAAGTGTAAATTTTTGAAATAATGCGGGAAAAGGTATATAACATCTTGATGCAGAATCTATCCAAGTGATAGAGTTAATTAAAAGCGAATTCATCACAAATTTATAAAATGTTTTCTCTTCACAAATAATTCAAGAGTTATACGAAATACAGTAAAAAATAATCTTAGCTTTAAAGTATATCTAAAAGCGACTCGCTTTTTAAAAATAATCGCTTTTGATCTCATTAAAAATTAGACAATATAAAATTTAATAATCTAGCGTTGTATATATGATATGTGAAAAATGATCAGTAATAGATGCGGTTTGCGTTCTAAACCGCGGTAAACTTGCAAGTGATCGATACACACCAAGGGGATAATGCAGGACGTATTAAAATGATATTGATCTGTAATTCCTCATGCTACGACTTACGGATTAAGAGTATAAATCTCGGATCACAATTTGTTATCGCTGCGCGACGATGACTCGCAACTACGTAGCTATCACAATATTCGTCGCGACCGCAATAATTAATTAATACGCATTCCGCTCAGCTTTCCAGAACATTAAAGCTGCGCGTTGCCGGGATTATGCGCTTCGATTATGCTAGGAACAAAGCGACAGTGACATTACACAGTAATTATGCCATGAACTTGTTCCGCGATGTATACACTTTAGCGGTAAAAAGGTGCGATGCGAGCGTAAAGGCTACGAATTGTAAACGAATGTGGGATTGCGTGTGCATATGTGTGTGTGTGTGTGTGTGTGTGTGTGTGTGTATGTGTTTTATGTACATGTTTGTATGTCGCCAAGTTTTTCTCGCAGGCACGTACATACGTAATCTATAATACACTCCGAGAGCTAGGAAACAGTGTCCAACGCAAAATCCATTTTGGTTACGGTAAAAACTTGAGGCTTTGCCAGTCATCAATAATATACACAGTGACCGAGGAACAACGTTCTAGAATGTTTCGTTGGGTATGAAATAAAAGACACTGCGCGGAATCCCGAGCGCATCGACGTCGGTTGACTCTGGTCAACTAATTTTTTTTCTCTTCCTCTACGTTACTTTCTCTATAGCTACAATTACGACCTATAAAAGAGCGAACCAGAGTCAGACTGAACACTCGAAACTTCAGTACTTGAGAGTCAATAATCGATAATAAAAATCTCTATTTCGGATTAAGAAGAGAAGTTTTTCAATTGAGATCCAATCTTTCTATCCAAGCAGAACAAAGTCACGATAACATCAAATGCAGTGAAAATGGCTCCAAAATGATTACATTGGAACCTCGAAATAGCACACAAAATCCCTTTCATAAGCGTTAGACTCTCAATACGATGATCCCGAATTTCATGGTTTAGAAATAAAGTGGGGACAATCTCGTTATTACGTTTAAAGCTCCGAACCGCGCGCTATTACGATGTTCCAGTGTATTAGAAATCACTTTTCGATCAATCACGTTTCATTTTAACATCATTTTGACGTTATCATGACCTGTTGTTCTACTTAGGCAAATCCGATTTCCGAGATTTTTTGCTATAAAAATTTTCAAGCGTTCAGATAGTCTAAAAACCAACCAAGTCGTCGATGCAGTCGGATCTTAAATCTCTTTTACACGTACGATTTTTTCTGCGTGTCACAACACGATGATTGACAGATTTCAGGCACAAGTACAAAACGAATAAATGTTTTCTAAGGTCCACTTCGAATACGATTTCACATTCCAAGTCAGGAATCGACACTTAACGTTAGTCGATTGATAATAATATGATTGTCAACTACTTTATTATTTACAGTCCGCTTGACTCCGTCAAAATTCTGACAGGTATCTCTGGATCGAAATACGAACGAAAGTTATTCATAGATTTAAAAGGTCGTGTTTAGGATTTTAGTTTCACTATAAAATGTACACGTTACAACTATCGTGTTGTGATAAAAATCGAATTGTGTAAACGAGGATGAGCGATACGCGATCGATTGGTCGTTCCCTTTGGTGAAAAGGGTTGCGATGAGGAAATAAATATACAACGAGAAACACGTTGTCCTGGTCGCTAAAAAACAGCATTAATCTACTACAGCTAACCGACTTTGTTCTTCGCACTTTTTCTTATTAACTATATAATCGTTAGGTTTATCTAAGAGCCGGTTTCATCGCTTGACGCTAACCGCGATCGATCCGATTCTCTTTCTCCACATATACAGGGTTTGTTATCATTATCGCGTTATCTATCTCTTATCTATTCTACGAATTATTCTTTTTCTATTTAACAAAGAATGCTTTACCTTGCAATTGAAACTAAATTAAATTCTTGATTATTAAAATACGTACGTAATATTTCTAAAATTTCTTTAAAAAATGTCATTCCTATAAGAGGGTCCCCTGTTATGACTAACTGGTATTATGAATCAGGAAAATCGGAGAATCGAGGCTGAGTCACATCAATACATTTGTGAGAAACCGATTCTAAATTCCCGCTTATCTATATGACTTAATACAGTGGCTTTGTTCTAATCGCTCAAACAAGTACCTCTATCAGCAGCGTTCGTTGTACACCATGCACATGTCGCGGCTGTGCGAATAATCGTGGACACAATTTTTCACACCGCATTTTATCCGAAAAATCTTCTAGAAACATCCGTAGAATATAGAACATCTTTTAAACATTGTTAGGAGATCCTTTGGAGATCTATGCTGTGTGATTTGGTGATTTAAACATTCTTTGACGAATGCTCGTCGTATTTTTGACGACTAGTCTCCACGTCGTGAACCGAGTCGCGATCACGTATGAAAAAATAATCTCAAGATCAGGTCATGCATATTGTCGTGAAAATCCCCGATCCGAAAATTCCGTTGGACGTGCGACTAACCGGTTGACGACCCTCGATCGTTGCTAATCGCTGATCGATCGAACGATTCGCGCGACCGTCCGTTTCGTGAAAGCAATTTTCCACGCAATTTCCCCAGAATAACTCAGCTGCAGATGGCATCCATCGAATAGTGATAGGTTATTACAGAATAACTGGTCGTATTATGGAATAATCCGACACTTCTTAGAACTCGTAAACGAGTCCATTAGACGAGACATTAAACGTAACACTCAGTAATTTGACATAAGTATAATAAGTATAAATTATATGTATATTATACATTTAATGTATATATATATATATACGATTTGCTCTTCGTCATTATAGATTGACTTTAATATCGAATAAGAATGATTCGTATCAAAATATTAAATTAATGCTACACAGAATGTTAAAAATATAAAAACGGCAAGAATTAAGGATAGTTTTAAACATATATACTTAAAAAAAAAATATGGATGTGGATTTAACAACATGGATATTTATATTATTATATAATAACTATTATTATATATTGACATCAACATGGTACAGATTTAATCGTGTATTTAACCGTTAAAAATGTCATGAAATATAATACTTTTAAGTTACAAAAGTTGAATTTAATTTTATGACATTACATTAAATTTAATGTACTTATAATTGAAACATGGATTTGTATAATGTACATGAAATTTAAAGTACTTTTCATAATATTTTATGAAATTTAATGTACATTCCATAAAATTTTATGGATTCGCGTGAAATTTAATGCATATAAACATTAAATTCAAGTTATTCGTAACTTCATTTTTTACAACATTAAATGTTTTTGTTGTTTACCTGTTTGCTGTCTTTTTTTAGCAGTGTTGGTGTGGACAATTGTTAACAATGATTTTTAAATAAATTGATGTTCATATCAACTAACGTAGTGAGAATTATATAAACATGATGTTAAATTCACATCATATTTTTTAGAGTGTAAACATATGAAAAATTGAGACTTTCTCAATTTAAATTTTTTCGAATGGCACAAAAAGCCATTGACACAATTTTCTTGAAACCTAGATTTTTCCTGTGACGATGAGATGCGCATCTTCAGCTTGAAAATAATTTCGCATCATCAAGTGAGAAAGTTTGTAGAGAGAACGAGAATGAAGATTCTACAGAAATTTAATAAACAAATATATAAAATGAGGCTCGAAAGAATCTATCAGTGAAAAATGTAAAAAAAGCCCAGCTCAGAGCCTATATCAGCTGTTTGCACAGATAATTCTTTATTTTCGTATGAATGTTATAAAACAAATTTAATAAATTTAATAATTGAAAGATACTAATTAATTTAAGTATCAAAAGCACTGAACAACAGTGCTTTTCATACTCAAAATAATCAGTTTCAAGTATTAAATTGGCCGGTATTAAATAAGATTTCTGCAAGGGAATGAAATTCAAGCAGGGAAGGTTCGCAAATACAAGATTTTCACGCGATGCGACTCGGCCCTCTCGCTTCCAAGGGGCGACGGTACACGCCGGCAAAGCGCGATTCGTCGCGGATGACGTGATTAAGGGGAGGACTGCACGGGGACGAGTCACGAAGCGAGAGGGAGGTTAACGCGCTCAACGAACTTCGAGGCACCTGTTCGCCACGTATGTGCAGGCGTCATCGTGCGTACGCGCATGCACACGTTGTATGCTAAACGCGCGTCCCTAACGGTTAAGTTTACGAAAAATTCTTAACTATCATACAAACGCTTACGCAATTATATAGTACATGTACATCGTTACGTTAGAAACGTGATACAGTCTCTCGTCGTTTTGTCCCGCGGTCGTGCTCTTTCTCTCCCTTCCTTCCTTTCTCTCGCCTGATTCTCCTCATCCTCTCATTATTATCCGCCACTTTCGCTAAAGGGATAATTATTAATCCTAAATCGATAGCCGGAGTCGATCTTTCCTTTGTTCTCTTATGCGTGTAGCTCGCTCGTCTCTCGCTCACTTCGTGTGGATTCGATGCGTCTAGCACCGATTTCCCATCAAATACATTTCATGCGCTGTTTATGCCTGTGGTTAAGAATTTACCGCGATGATCCGTTTACTCGAGTCGAAGCTTAATCATATTCGATCAGCGAGATCGTCCATGATCTCTCGAATCGCAACGAGCCACGTCGAATATTAAATTCCATATACTGAAATTACATCAGTCGTTTCACGTGTATAATACACGTTTCATTAAATATTCATGTCCGAAATTAATAATGCGTAAACGACGCTATGTGGATCATCGCTACAAATATTAAGCAACTTAATTACATTTATGATAAATACATTACTGGAAATGAATAAATTAAAAATTTGGTTTACCGCAGAAATTTATCTAAAAACGAGCAGATATAATCTAAGTATTTTTTGTTGCATCCAGAATTAAATTTCGCTGACTGTCTAAAGAAAATTTATACGCGTTTCATATTTTTTTTCTCTATAAAAATTAATCGCTCTATTTGAAAACGTTTATATTAAAACCTCATCTTGTCACATAGACATATCCATATACCTTAGCAAACGCACCCACGCACATCGATTTAAAGCGTAAAATCAGTTCCATCTGAATAGATGCTTAGCTAACAATAAGGTGATTAAAAAGAAAATCACGAGCGCCAAAGGACATAATGTTTCTTCTTAGACAATTTATAAATTAAGAACATTGTTCTCGCCAGTTAAAAGGAACAGAATCGTCGCGAATTTCGCGCGTGAGTGCAACAGGCCGCGCACTTTTTAATAAAAGAATTTGCGAAGAAATTTCAGACAACTGCAACGCATCCTCATTCAACAGCTATCTTGAGATTCATGTTTGTTGCATTTGTTATAAACCTAAAGCTGTCATTCACATCTCGACGATATCAGGACATGTATAAACAGTGGGAAAAAGCATCGTTAAAGAGAGTGGAAAGACAAGAAAAAGAGGAAAGGCAAATTATTAATCGTATGTCAACATATCCCAAGGATTTCGAACGGACTAAGTGCGATCCTCGAAATCAGTCGGTGACACATGAATGACAGCAAAATTGCAATGATAACCAAAAGAATGCCGGTTAAAGCAGCAAGGATATAAATAAAGTCAGTACAATCATTGTAAATAGTGATTAACACGTTGAGTGCCACATTGTTATTCTGTTCGGCGTTACTGATTGAATCTCGTTAAGACAATACAAGCCCGCATTATTTACGTCAATTAATCATAATTCTAGCGTACTAAAAAATATTTGAGTTTACCGCTAAATTTATAAGACGCTATTGTCGTAAACATTATGTATATTTAACAAGAATATAATAATATTGAGAGAAAAGTTTTTGGTATTTATGTGAACTATAATTGCATAAAATGCACGCTTAATAAGGGTTAATAATATCTATAGTTATGAAACTGATCAATAATAACTATTTCTGAAGAATGGCTGTGATTGATTAGTTTTCAACTATGAATGTTATTAAATCCGATTTAGGGTGACTGTGTAAATGTAGTTGTTAGAACTTCTATTTTTACAATTATTTTTACTGTCATAATGTTAATAATAATGATTACATTTATATGCTGAAAAGATATATATGGTCGTTTTCGAAAATTATTATAATTTTATATTGTTTGTAAGTTTATGTTATTTTGAATATTCTTAATATAACAATAATTATTTTTAATATAACAATAATAGTTACAAATACCAAAAACTTTCCTCTTCGTAAATAAGAAGTTATATCTTAGAAATTAGAATATACTCTAAAAGTATCTAAAATACACTTTTAGAGTATATTCTAATTGAAGGTGAATTATCACTCTGAAGAGACTTTTTTAGAAACTGGTTCAATTTTCTCATTTTTTAGAGTAAGATTTCATTCTTCAAAGAATTTAGAGAATAAACTTGAGATTGAATAAAATTGTCAATAATTTATTATTACTCATAATAGAGTCGTATGCGTGTAATCTTTGATCGTTCATTATCTTTGAAATTTATACCTTTTATTTTCTTCATCACGAGTCGTAATGTAAGTAACAAATATCTAGGCATTCTTTCGATAAGATACCTCGCCGATTAAAGCGAAGACATTTGTGTACATATAGGATATTCAATTACTGTTATGTATTTTATATATATATATATATATATATAATATGTATTACGCACTTTAAGTGCCTCCGCATTACATAGGGTATAGTCGATGATACGCGGTATCTTTGCACGCAAAATTAGCAAATCGTCAGCTGGCACTCTGCGTGTTAATTCGCGAGAATTATGAGACAAGGAAATGAAGACTAGGTTCGCATAAATAAACCAGCTTGCGAAAAATGAAGCGTGGCACTTACTTAACGAGTTATCGGCAGTGATAGCGATGACCGGTCTCAACAAATCGCTGCTAAAATATTACGATCATTGAAATCGATCGATTTTCCCGATCAATTTCCGGGACATGTGCGACGGATCATGATTATCTTTCTCCAAGTTTTGGACGCCGCAATTGACGCTCTCGTTTTTATCTTTTGATGAGATCAGCATTTTCGCGAACGCACACGTCGCAATACGATTCTTTCGATATCCGCTGTAATTCGTTTTGTTTTGGTCGGATTGAAAATCTGCGAGATAATAAAAATCTACGAAAAATAAAAAATTATACTACCGCACGCTAAAATATGAGTACGTAAAATAATCGGGTGACATTTTCGCGAATTAAGATCGATGGAGGAGAGAGGATAAAAAAAATCAAGCTCCAAACCTACATTAGTGTCACAACTCGTCACAAAGATCATCCTGCGTTTTCCATTACCTGAACCCTACTCGAAGTTCCAGAATTTTCAGCCATGATAAGAATAAACTACAGGTTTCTATGAAGTTGTCAGCAGTTGTCGATTTAGAAAGAGTGAGGTAATTTGAATCATATTGCTCTTTCTGTGTTCAAATTGAAGAGAAATATTGATTCAATTCTTTCTAATGGAGTACAGATGCTAAGATCAGAGAATGTGCAGTCTATACTTATTACGTCTAGGAGTATTCTCATCTGTTCGATTGAAGGAGATCAAGTATCGATTGTAAAAAGATTTCGACTTTTGTATGTAATATATTAATAATACAACACATCAATAATTATACATTAATATTATATTGTAATATATAATATTGTATTATATTAATATACATACATATTAATATAATGTATTATGTTAATGTAATATTAAGATTTAATTATGATTGTGCATTATTCACAAGAATACTTTTTCAAAGAGCGACAAATCTTCGAAGAATAGGACATCGATACTTGTTCCTTGTACATCTTATATTCCTTATACAAAGGAAAAGAAGAGGTCGATATGCGAGCACTTTGTCTACGACGAGATTAAACTATATCGCGCGCTTTACAAACTATTCATTCATCACCTCGATGTAACATAATATACGTGATTTTTACACACATATATAATATATATTTTTTTATCTACATTCGTTAGTATAAATCCCAGTACGCCTAAGTTCCATATCACAAAGACATGCCGTTCGATATCACGATTTTTAATCTGCCGATCGCTCCGATCCCCTCGAGCTTAATTGATTTCGCTGCTGTTCGCTGCTATCATTTGCCGGCTGCATCAACACTCTTTTCATTCTCTTCTCTTTCGTTTTTGATTTCTCATCACGTTTCTCTGCTTCGTCGTTGTCTCGTCACTCATCCACGCTCGGCTCTTACGACTGTCCGCCCCGCGCACATTTTGTTCGGTTCAACTAAATTTAGCGATTTCGCATCGCCAGAGTCATCGGTTGCATTGTTCGCGGACTACATGTTGTCTTGTTTCGAAAGCTGTTCTTGATGAACAGATCGTCCAACGATTATAGTCGACCACAAAGCAAAGCTTGAAATAATTCGGGGAAAATCAGTGACGGTAAAGGGCTACTTAAAGTAGCATCAGTGTTTAGCAACGGATGGTTAGCGAGGAAATGATGTATATTAATGATTAATGATTTCTATATTGCGATCAATAGTATATTTGCACTTGGATAAAATTACACATTAGGAAATCGATTATATCAGCTTGGATCGAGTTCTCTTTTGTCTTTTTTCGTACATACTTTCTCTCGTACAAATAAATAAACATTCGCAAAATTTCTTCCCGATTGCCGAAAAGAATTACTTAGGAAAAAACACGTTTCTGACATGCTTTTAAAATATTCACGGGACAATCGTTACAAAATAATACATTACAATCATTTTCTCCTCAAACATAAAATTAATAATTAATTAAAACATTCTCAACTTATACGATTTATAATGTACAATTCCTAATTTTTAAAACGAATAAAACTATTAATAATTAGAATCGATGATACGAATGTATTTGAGCGGCTTTTATGTAGAAATTATTTACATTATGTACGAAAAGAACGATTTTAATCGTTACCTAAAAGTTCAACTAGATATGTGAAAATAATTTTGTTGGACTATCAAAATAATTATATAGAATATTCAAATAAAAATTGGTTACTAGAATGTCAAAACTTTTTGTAGCATTGCTCATCATATTTGAAATTCCTATGTAATTATTTGGATGGTCCAACAAAATGACTTTCAGATCTGTATCTAGTTAAATATTTATAAATATAGATACTTTAGTAAAATCATTCTTTCCACGTAAACACTATTGTGTTCCTTTCTTTGAAGTTGTAAAAGTCTATTTCTGAGTTTTCCACCATAAAAGTCGTCCATTCATGATCTACGAAGTACCGATAATAATGCGGAACTAAAGCGGTCGCAGGACATACGAGTTGTTCACCGCATGAACACGAAAAATCTCTTTTATTTTCGGACACGGTTCTTTGTCGTGTGTCCTTTAAACCCGACTACAGAGAAGCATAAGATCTGACCGAACGTGCTTTACGGGGAAAAAGGCTTGAAAGACGGATAGTGCGTGAAAAACGCGACTGTCTCGTCTCTCTCAAGTGAGAACCGCGTGGATAGAAAGCCGCTATTGAACACGAGGCATTTTCATCCGCGATAAAATGTACGCAGCACGAATAATAAGCACCGACACAAGAATGCGCGAGGGGGAAATTAACCCAGTTAGCTCAGAAGAAGCCAAGAGAAGTTAACAAACCGGGCGCGATTCTTCTCGTCGTAAATTGCACGTCGCGTTCATCGAATTAAACGCTAGAGCATCGTAAAATAACCGAAGTACAACGCAACTGCCAGATACGATATTTTCTCGGCGTTTCCTCGGTTTACTGCGCTTGCTTTTATAATCAAACTCGTTTCAGAATTGACTGAACTTTGAGTTCGGTTGAAATCGTAATGAGTGTTCATAATTCATCACTAATGGATTCATGTAATGAGCAATTTGATGCAGGGAAGGCAGCTTCCTCTATTCCCCTATAAGAGCCTCATAATTACAATAATACGGAAAAAAGAATAATAAAGTGCATAATTAATTACAACAATTAAAAGTTAGCGTCAAAAGCATAAAAAAATACTTTCGGTTCATTTCAAGAAATTAAAAAAAATATTAAAATAATAATTGCTTTACGTGTCCCGTTCCACTCGATTAAAACAAACATTATATAAATGCATATAGTATAAAAAATTTACAAAACAAAATTACAAAAAAAATTCGTAAAAGCTACAAACTATACAAGATCGCATCGTCATATTTTTACAATGTTCTTCTTCATGAGCGATTCAATTGACTCGATCTACGAACTTTGAAGCTCGAAAACGCTGTCGCGTTTTTGCCAAGTGTGTGCAACAAATCGGACGTATTGATGATGAAAAAATACATTTCAATATTTTCTTTCAATCACAGAGAAACGACAGTGTCTTCAAAATCAGCGCAAATTATTTTATTCAGTCGTATACTTCTTCATCATGCTTATTGTGAGCGAATCGTTATACCTGTGTCGCCATCATCGGCGACATCGCGACACGACGATATATCTGACATGCTACATCATGTATGACCTATCGAACCGTCGCGGTTTCCCCGGGCTTCCCTTGGCACAATGACCTCCAGGTCGCTCGAACTACTCCCGCGCATCGTCGACGGCTCGTAAGAGACGCTCGACATGCATTAATCATGATTCATGAACCGAGACTTATGTGAATGTAAATCAATCGACGATTCCTTTGAGACCAGCTGACTTCTGTTTGCGATTAATCCGACACGGCTTGTCGTCTCATCTCCGATGAAATCGATTGTGTGAAGAAAATATATCGCACCAACGAGGAAGGAAAAGAAAATGATTCATATTATGCATCGCGACAAAGCTGACAGTAATATTTACATACTTTTCTATACTTATCCTTGTCAATCAGTCGATTTGTTACACAGATCTGAAAAATTGGATTTCATGTTTCATCGTTCATCTTGAATAAAATGTAAAGTCCAATTTTACAAAGGGCGAAACACACCGAGCGGTGAATGAGTGGCTCATATAGTCGCGTTGTCGAGTGTCGAGATCGTCCTCACGATTTCCGGCACGTTTCGAAAAGAAAAAAAGGTCCTTTGACTTCATGATTATACGTTCCGCAAAGGACTCGACGACGAGTGTTTTAAGACGCACAATCGCGTGTTAAATCGTTCTATACCTATTTACGCGGATTTCTGATGTTTTGCTAGAGTTCTTAAGGTATTGTCATAGCAGAAAAATTTGCCTCTTATTGAAAAGCCGACCGCATATTTTCACGGCGGAGGCAATGGCAATAGGAATGAATCCCGAAACGAACGGATCAGACAGCAACGCGAGACGATATGTCCGTGGCTGAAGGCTGTATAATTTCGAGGTTTATCGCGCAATCGACCTTGTAGCGCTAGGCTAAGCGTGAAGCATGAATCAGTTATAATTGGTGATAAATTCGCGAAAATAAGCCTTCCTTCGCTCAATCTTTTTTTTTTAAACTCGTACGATTATTCTCGAATAACGTCTTCAATTCCATAGTCCAACGATAACGTTAGACGTTTGCTTTTTAATTTTTAGGAGATGAGCGCTCTACCTTCAACCTACAAAGCGGTGTATTTCATAGAAAATAGATCTCGTCTCTTTTCATCAAATTATAACCAATTCAAGTCTCATCGACAATCAGCCACGGCGACCGTAGAAACGCGACGCGTGAATCACAGCGGTATCCGAGATCGATGATAAGACAGCCAAGCACCCTTTCGACCGCAAGTAACCTTCCTCGATGCCACGTCGAGGTGGCTCAAACGTCGCCCGCACGGCAGGCAGCGAGACACAGCCGAGTTTCACGTTATTAGGTGATCGGAATCGGATCATCCTTATCTTTACGTTATGCGACCGTTTCGTGACGAAACGCTCGTCAGTAGCAATGCCTAGAACGGTAGCGAGCGAGCGAGCGAGCCGAAGGGAGGAGAAAAGGACGACTGGCGTCACGTTTTGACCTATCGTCTCAACTCCTCGAGGATCTCCTGGATCCCCGGCTGGAACGAGAGTACCAACCGGCTGGAGCTGCTCGAGGAGCCATGAGAACCGTAACTATCGTGCGACGCGCCATTGTTATTATGCTGCTGTTGCTGCTGCGTTTGGTGCGTCTGACGAGCGCGTTGCGATTTGGCGGTCGTCGCACCGTCGACAGAATTGAGCGACTGATGGCTGCTACTCTGGTTCGATCGATGACTACTATGCAACTGGGACTCGGACAGACAACCGTAAGACCCGAGTGGATAGGGATCGAAGATCGTCACCTCGCTTGTGCGCTCTCTCTGTTGCTGACGTTCGGTCTTGCTCGTGGAAAGATCGCCGCTCGACGCATTGTTACCGCTCTGCAACTGATTGTTCGTCTTGCTGGAACTCCTGCTACTGACGGAATTGAGCGACTGGTGGCCGCTGCTCAATCCCCCCGTCGTGCTCCAAGTACTGCCGTGCAGTTGGGACGCGCCATACGCTGACGAGTAACCCGCGTAAGCGGATACCACGTCTTCGACCAAACGGTTACCCCTTTGCTGACTTGTCGTCTTATTCGCCGAGATGTCGTCACTAGTGTTATTGCCGCCCTGCAAACTGTTAGTCTTGCTAGAGGAGCTCCTACCGCCACCGCCACCGCCGCCACCAGTCCCGCCAATGGAGTTCAGTGATTGGTGGCCGCTGCTTAATCCCCCCGTTGTGCCCCAAGTACCGCCGTGTAATTGGGACGTATTGTACGAGTAACCCGCATAAGCCGACACCATGTCCTCTACTAAACGGTTCCCTCTCGTCTGACCCGTTGTTTTATTCGTCGAGATGTCGTCGCTGGTGTTATTGCTACTCTGCAGACTGTTAGTCTTGCTGGAACTCCTGCTGCCGGATGCGGATGTTCTCAGAGTGGGACCGCCGCCGGTAGTCGCGGGTTGCGCCGATGTCACCGCCGGTAGTGTATCGTTCTTGTCGCCCGGTGGCCTCGGTAATCGACGGCGTAGCCACGGATGCCTTAACGCTTTGTTCGGTGTCATTCGACATTCCGGTTCCCATACAAGGCAACGTCTGAGAAAGTCTAGGAACAACACATCGTCGCAACCCTTCAGGGCGCGCTCGAGATCGTGCGAGCCCGGTGGGCCGCGCAGCTTCCCTCGTCTCGAGAGACCCCCGCTTAGCACTGTCGTACCGTCCGGCATTGCCGTCGCGGTGCAGTACTTCGGGTAGCCCTTCGAGCTGATGAACTGACGCGACCGTTTCGAGTTTTGCAGCAATCGTTGTGGCGGCATGCCTAGCATTTCGATGATGCACGCCAGCTGGTCTGCCTCGTCTTCGCCTGGTAATAATGGAAAACCGGTGAACAATTCTGCCAGGATGCAGCCGAGGCTCCACATATCGATCGGCATCCCATATCTTGCGCCTAATATCACTTCTGGTGCGCGGTAAAAGCGACTCTGAATGTAAGTGTATACCCGTTGATTCTCGTAGCAACTGGAACCGAAATCTATCACCTGCAACATGCGGAATAAACTTATTAATACAATGAATTAATGCAATTTTGAAATATGATAACATAAAGTAGACGAGTCGCTGATTATCAATTAGCGCAATTCTTAATATTAAATATATAAATCTTGACTTTGAACGTTCCCATTCATAATTTGAGTGGTCTTCATCAGCAATCTTTCCCCCTAACACAACGGTTAGATTATTGCATTACAAAATAATATCTCCAACTCCTTTTTTTCCTCTCAAAAAATTTGAACTGTTAATTGTTGTGAGGTAAATCATATACTCGCAAAGTTAGAAAGCTAGAGTGGCAATGAGAACTCGAGCTAAAATTATATAAATAATAATTAAATTATCATATGTAAATTTGAAAATTAATAATCATCTCATCACAGTCGACGCCTCAACGCTAAACAATAAATATATTGAATGCAACATTTTATGCATTGTTAATAAATTAAAAATTATCGTCAAAATTTTAAAATACTAACTGAGAGAACAATTTGTTTGTGTCTTGTCATTTCGAATCAAAATTACCGTCGTAATTTTGAATAATACGTTAATAATATATGAAAAGAATAATGATTTTATTAAAGTATTTAAACATTAGATAAGTACAGAAATGAAAATAAATAATTCTTGAAAGTCCAACAACTATATCGACACGCAATTATCATTTCTGAAATTAATTCATTTATATGAATAAATATAATAGTTCAACATCTTAATATTCAGACCGTAGTGGCGCTTCGTATTTAAAGTAATATAAATAATCTGTTGAATTATCAAAATAATTATGTAGAGCGCTCAAATTAGTTGCTAAACTTTTGCTAAACTAGTTGCTGTTACTTTTGTATTGCATCGTTCACCTTTAGTTTTCTACATAATTATTTTGATAGTTCAACAAAATTATTCTCAGATTTGTAGCCACCTGAATTTTTAGATATTTTAACGAAATTGTTCTTTTTCTGTGAATTTTTGAAGCGCGCGCGCGATAAATTATTTGGAAATAGAAATTTTGTTTATTGAAAAACAAAACTACTCATTTCAGAAGAAAAAAATTAGAATATTTATTACAAAAAATACGGAATATCTAGAAAAAGAACAATTTTACTGAAATATCTAAAAATTTAATTAGATATCTAATAATAAATTTTAAAATAAAATTTATTTTCAAATCTATGTCCACCTAAATTTTTAAATATACTTTAGCAAAATCTTTTTGTGTAGAATACAATATTCAGAATATTTAGAATATAGAAAATTTGTTGTTGTATAACTCAATTTATCCTAGCCCGACGTATCATCGTAACTATGTACATATCGAGACATATTCATTCGTGAGAATCGATCAAGTTCGTATAAAGCTCAGGTTCGTTAATAATTTCTGCGCGCAAGTGGCAGTAGAGCAGTGACGGCGAAACGGGATGTACTCCAAATACACGCGCATTCGAATATATCTATTTCCAGTTCGTAAATGATGCACGTGGCCCACGTAAAGTAAAGCATGTGTATCGCTTATGGCGCACCTGGCAGCGAACGTGTCGTAATGATGGCCCGATAATTTTACCTCATGTTCGTCGAACGTAATACCATTTCAATCACAACGTGACTCGGTAACTACCGCATGTAGTGAAGCAGCTCGTCCATTTCTCAATGCGATTTCAACACGTTTTTTTGTCATACTTTGTATAAAATAATATTTCTTTATTCCGTATAATAATATTTAAACGATATAATTTTATGTAATAAATATATGTCTTTCTGCGTATTATCAATGCAAAAATTATTTACTAATATAATTTCAGAGAAATGTCAGAGAGTTTCTTAAGGTCCTACACTATCAATAATACTAATCAGTAATATTGAATCAGTAATACTGACAGTATACATCATTTTTAATATTTTCACGATCTTGCATAATCAGTATTATTGACAACATATTTCATTTTATCTATTAAATATCTATAGTGTCGAATTTAATGTAACGATAATTAAATTTGACACTATATCGTGTCAATTTGACACTATATGTCAAATATAATTATTGTTTTTTATATAAAATAACAATATGATTGATTAGGAACAGTGGCGACTCACGTTAAGTTAAATTTAACACTATAGATTTAACAGTGTAGTTTTACGTATATTAGCTTTTGCACTGTGACATACCATGACATGGATCTTAATAAAGTGATATTGGTGCTCGAAAATGAAAATCCAGATCACTGTCAGTTTTACGTCAATCCATCAATATTAACCATATACGATCAGTAATATTGTCAGTATTCGTTAATTCTGTATAGTATTAATCGAGTGAGATAATCTTTTTACTCTAAAAAATATCGATAGATTTAATACCTCTAATGTAGATTAACTCCCATGCAATGTCTATACAATTCTTATTGTGTTAATTGATGTTAACATTACCACCAACATGGTGTGGATTTCAAATCTCTGCAGGTGTTTAATGTTTATATCAACACTATCATGGTATGGATTTAAAATCCATAGTGTTAAATTCACATCATATTGGTGTTAATATTAACATCAACACAATGAGAATTACATAGACACCGCTATTTTTATTTTTGTACAGGATATAAAAACAAAAATATAAATAAAAAAATGTCTATGTCTCTATTTGTATTGCGATACAAAGCGATAATTAACTTTTCGCGCTGTTACGATTTACTCAGTATATTTTCTTCTTTAATTTACGACTTTCTGGAAGTCGTCAGTATTATTACTTTTCTCAATACTTGGGAAAAAATACGACTGGGAAAAGATGTGTAAGACTGATTGCACTAGCAAACGTCGCGGTCGTGCAATTCGATAATCCGTGTCTTCTGGCCTACTTTAATATTTCGGGTAACATCGTCCCTTTCGTGTAGCGAATAGAAACAGCATGTTGGAGATTGTCCAGGATTCAGCTCGGCTCACTTTAGACTCGGCTGTTCGGTCGCGATGCGCGATTTCAATGAATTATAATTTTCGATAATCAATACCTGATGATGATGACAATCTCCAACAAAATCTGTTTAAAAATAGCATATCTTCATGGATCGAGAAACCAAGGTACCAAGTATTCATAAAGCACTTCTAGAATTCTTACATTTCTTCGTACTATAATTAAAAGCACAAAAACTCGCTTCAACAATAATGCGAATTCGTAATACAGTACTCAAAAAGTATTTTCAAGGAATATGTCTTTTTGAAAAGAACATTTCCTTATTTTTAAAAAGTAAACGTTAATTATAGCAATTTATTAATAAAGAATACAATAGATTCTATTTCTCAAATATTATTTTACCTAAAAATGTATAATAATTAAAATATATTTTCTTAATAATAAGCAAATGCCAAACATTGTATTGTTTGAACGAACAAAAAGTATTCGTATAGTTGAGAAATCATCATTCTAAAATCATGAATATAATTATTTTCGCGGAATTCTGTTAGGATAAAATGTACTTATTGCTCATAAAATTATAGTTAATGTTTATTTTCTAGAAATAAGATTTCTTTTCTAAAAATTTTCCACGTACAAATACATGCATTTGCATTCATAATATTATTACCATTACACAATTTGTCGATAATATCTATCTTAGATATTGTCCGTATATAATTAAATCTTCTATTAAATTTTCCGGCTTAATAAATGAGAAGAAACTGGTCGAAAGAAAGCAGGAAAGAATTATTATCTAGGACACTTTGTACATCCTGCTTTCGTAATTTTTGCGCGAAATGATGAGCAGGAGAAAATAATCCGCAATTAATCAAGAGCCACAACCATGAAAGCATAATTCGGTATACACCGTATATTCTTTGTATCGATAGAAAGTCCGCTTTCCAACGCGCTTTGGAATGATACTCGTATTCGACCTATGTTATGTCTGTACAGGAAAATACATCGTAGAAGGATGTCCCTTCTAAGAGAATTAATCGCCATAATTCACAATAAATTTCTGAGAATAAACACGTGACATGTTTGATTAGTTTCAATTATATCCCTGAATGAATCAGCATTTGGCACAAGTTCGAGCAGTGAGTTCGATGAAAAATGGCTCTGCTTATCCCACGATTCCAAACTTCTACGTTTCACTTGACCCCGTGTGGTAGACACGTAAGCAGTCTCCACGTGCGTCATCGTTACAAAACATTCGGGGGTTGATCGATTTCAAGGGACGACCGACCGGCTGGCCGGAAGTTTTCATAAAGTGCACTTTTGACAGAAGTACCCGTCATGCAGATACCCTAAAATCAATTTTTCCTCTATGACGTCAACAGCCATTTTTAGAATTCCAATGTGACTCTATTAGCCAAGCTTCGGTTTTACCACAAAGAGTTTCAGAGTGAGTTCAAACGATTAAACATAAAAAACAAAAGTCGGAGGATTTACAGTCATTTTTTTTTTCGGTTATATGAGTCCTTTTAATATTTGATAATTGACGCGAAATATTCCAAAGAGAAATGAAATTGGCAAAAATCTAATTTGCAAGCTCTCTATTATTGCTTTTTTAATAACTTTGCAATTTAATGACATTTCCAAAAATATCTTCCGCTAGAAAATTTTTTGTCTCACAGCATGTTTATTATGCATACCATTACGCGAAATAATATATTCACCCCTGCATACATGCAGCTGCAGCAATGCAAGACATTCGTGGGGAACGCGACCTCTCACTGAATTTGCAAATGGTCGCGAATATTTATTGAAAATTAACTCTAAGTAGTAAATAGCTCATTTTTAGAATTTCAATATAATTGATATAACCGGTGTTTAATTCTTAAAAATTATGTAACTTATACAAACTTACGAAATTCCGCATGTAATTTTTATAATTTGTATAAATTATTACCGAATGTCACTTACGTCTGCATTGAGAGAACCATGTTATATACGATATACTATTGCGTGGTAAAATAATTAGAAGATCTATTTTTGGTATATAAAATTATAAATATTATTATTACTAATATCATAGCAGTGATAATTATAAAAATGGAGCTTCTAACAATAATTATTTTCCCATGCAATTATAATCATAAACACCAAGTATTTTTTTTCTCACTATCGGTGTGGTAATTTTTAAATACGTCGATGTTCTCAATTTTATTCTCTCTCTTTTCTTCGCGTTTCAGTAATTTCCAAAGAAATTGCATTAGTCTTTCTCACGGAACGATCGATCCGCGTTTTATTTTCGAACTTCATCGAGAAAGTCTTTTTCAATAATTTTCTCTTTAAAGCAAATAGGTCGAGATCAATAGACAGTACAGAGGCAGGAAATGAAAAGGGCAACTGTATAGGCATCTCCAGCATTTTAATTTACGATCTCCGTGGTTGCGGTGACTTCTTTTTCTTCTCGGATAACCGCAGAAGAGGAAGCGCTTCGCCTTTGCGAAAGGGGCGAGGAGCTCGCAGAGGCCATCCTCGGCAGCGTCGAGGCGCTTTATCGTGCCCCGTGAAATGAGATATGAGGGGGAGAATGTTTATTCGCGGTTTCCCCCGCTTCGTTCCACGCCGCGCGTAAGAACGACGATAAAAGGAGGAGGCTCATTCCCCTAATTGGAACGCGCGCCGGTATCGCTTCCGAGATAACAGGTGGGGTACATGCCACTTATTCGCGCGATGTTCCATGCAGGCTTGGGGAAAATCTTTTACTGTGCCATTTTCCATGAAATGTTTATCCACGTCTTCTTGTCTACGCAATTTTTTTGTATGTAGAAGAAGATTAGAGGTTGAAAAAAAGATTTTTTAACTTTGAAAAAATTAAACAAAAAAATCGATTTTTATCAAACACTGTTTTTTAGTAAAAATTCTGAAACAAGATAGAAGAATTATCTAATATTTTTCTTGATTCTTACAGGAATAAAATGTTTAATTATTTACGTTATTTCAGTGTTATTTAATAACCTTTTTTTTTATAATTTTAAATATTGACGCGGAAACATCTTTGCAATGCCTAAAAAATGAGTTGATATAATATCTCTGAAACTGAATTTATTATATTCGTGGCTATCATCAACTTGTGTCTGATTCTATCAATGTAGATTTTAACGATTTTCTCGATTTAACTTATTTTTTATGTTTCTCTAGTTTCAAGAATTAAAAAAATAACGAGTAAATTAAACTGAGATTAAAGTTAATCTATATTGATAAAAATCGACAATCATTGAACCTGCTGCATTTTGATCGTTTGTAGCTATAAACAGAAATCTGAATAAATACAAAAATTGAATTCTAGAACAATAACGTGATGTCAAATGTCCAAAAAAAATATATAAACTACTATATCTAACTATAAAAGGGGTAAAACCTGGATTTTATATAGTTTCTAACTCAAAGTTTCTTTTCGATAATATTTATCTCCAAAGAAGATCACAGATATCATAATAAAATTAGCCTCGTTCCATCATCGAGTAAGTGACAAACTTTCTTCGGATCATGAATATATAATCGAGTGATATTTACATACAACGAGCAATAAAGTAATATGATAAAGCAGATAAAGCAATTAAATAAACAGCATTAAGCTATCATCTAAGACGCAATTAATTTGATATCTCGTTGATATATCGTTATCCGATATATAATCATTTCAGGAAATATAATGAGTGAGAATAATCTAATTAAATATTATATGCCGTGTGCGCAGTGTGCATTATATAATTTTCTACAGAGAGATTCTTTCATTACCGACAATCATCGAGATGTAACAATTAATATG
Organism: Atta colombica; assembly: GCF_001594045.1. Lineage (NCBI taxonomy): Eukaryota > Metazoa > Arthropoda > Insecta > Hymenoptera > Formicidae > Atta > Atta colombica. The sequence continues at coordinate 711,923 of NW_017259291.1, read as the reverse complement.
GCGAATGGAAGAAAAGTTGAGTAAATTGTAAAATCCGATGCAGGAATTAATTATCATTTCTTGTGTTATGGTTGAGGGGTCAATTATTATGGCAATCATTTCTTTAGAAATATATTGCGGCAGTAGCAGAAGAGACAATGCTAGCAGTACTGTCAATAGTAATATGCTAGCAATACATAGCAGCACATAGCAATGCATTAACAATACTTGGCAATATTGTGTGCAATAGATGGCAATACATAAGAAAACAATACTAACAATACAATAGCAATGCTAACAATAAAGTGTATGTATCGTAATAAAAAATAGACGCATTTAATTATTATGCAAAAAATTCATCGATATTTTTACGAAATGTTCCTATCATCATTAGACATGAAAGCTGTGTTTTTCTTGCTTCATTCGTTCTTCGCTTTATCGGATTAAAGCTAGCGGTACATAAGCAGTGAAATGAATTAGCCAATCACGATCAAAAGTAGGCAATAACATAAATAGTAACTAATAAAAAATGATTGATTTACCACTGGTTTTAGGCCAGAAGCATATATAAAAAAATGTAAGATAATAAGACGTAAACAGTAATAAGTCAATTGGCTAATCATAATAGAAAGGCAATAATAATTTTACGTTATCTACTGTAATTGGCCGATTCGCTTACTGCTTATTGCCTTACAAAAATAAATATAAGTAAAGGACAAATAAGAGTCAAAAATCAATAAAATTTAAATATAAAGACATATACATATCATAAGACATATCATAATACAGATTCTCGATATCATTCCTTTAAGAATCTTGATGGTATAACATATAAAATATCTCAGAACAATAAAATATCTCGATGATCTAATCAAACAATAATGATTAGATATTATAATGATATAACAATAATGATAAATATCATCAAGATATTTTATTGTTCTGAGATATTTTATACTATCAAAATTTTTAGAGAAATGATATCGAGAATCTGTATTTTATATTGTATGAGTATGAGAATGTGTATTTTATATATATATATTTTTCAAGTTTTAATTTGTGACTCTTATTTAAAGCCCTTTACTTAGATTTATTTTTATTTAATAACAAGAGTCTTTATATAATTTTATTATTGCCTTATGTTTTATGTATGCCACGGATTTAATGCGTAGTCTGTGGCAATAGCAATGGCAATAGCAGTAGTGGATGAGATTGTGAGGTCCTATTTCACAAATATATGGTTACCTAAAGATTAAAGGTAATCAAGAAATTCATAAATAAATTTCTTTAATGAATCTGTTGGTAACTCAGATAGCCAAGTCTGTAGAAAACAGATTTTTTTTATTAGGTGTACAACTTTGCTTCCGCCGTTTTTTTTCCGAAATTCGAGGCTTTATTGTAAAAAACTGGTTATGCATTTATGATTCGAAGTATTGTCCATCGCTGGCCACTACTTTCTCCCATCTTTCGGGTAGCGTAATCCCGCGTCGAAGAAACTGGTCATCTTTTGAGGCTATCCACGAATCGATCCAATTTTTTACTTCTTCATAAGATCGGAAGTGCTGGTCAACCAGGCCGTGTGCCATTGATCGAAACAAGTGATAGTCAGAGGGAGCAACGTCTGGAGAATACGGCGGGTGGGGTAGGATTTCCCATTTCAACGTTTCCAAATATCTTGATCACTTTCGCAACATGGGGTTGAGCATTGTCATGCTGCAAAATCACTTTATCGTGTCTCTCGTTGTATTGCGGCCGTTTGTCTTTCAATGCTCGGCTCAAACGCATCAATTGCGTTCGATACCGATCGCCTGTGATTGTTTCAGTCGGTTTTTCAGACAGTTCATAATACACTACGCGAGCTGGTCCCACCAAATACAGAGCATGACCTTGGACGTCAAAATCATCGTTCTCGAAGCATTGAAACCACGACACGTTCCTTCACTAATAGCGGCTTCACCATAAGTATTTGAGAGCATTCGATGAGCCTCAGCCGCAGATTTCTTCATATTGAAGCAAAAAATTAAAACCTCCCGCAAATAACGAGAATTTGGCTCGTAAACTGACATTTTCAATCGAGAATAACTTTATGATGCAAACACAAATCGACTAATGTTTCTATAGGGTTATGTTGACAGATACCCAAGTTTATTGTATGACGTCTATGATCTATTTATTTCGACCACCACTTATCGCTAAAGCCATCTATAGGAAAACGGCGGAAGCAAAGTTGTACACCTAATAAATGCTACAATATGCCAATAAAATAACAACAGAATTAGACGTATATAATACAGTACATGTTAACAGAATGCTAGAAAAAACGTAACAGAAGAGAAGAATCTACAAGCGTCGGCAGGATCTACTCAATTTCTGTCAACAATTTGTTGACAGAAATTCGCATTATATTGATAGGCGATGTCAACAGAACATAAGTCTGATGCGGACGCAGTTGATGGCAGACTGTTGTCATTTTCTGCTCGAATCTGTTAAAAAACTGCAGACATTTTGTTATCTGGGTAATCTTTAATCTTTAGATAACCATATATTGTGAAAACGGGCTTGAGAATAAGAAATTGATCAATTAATTAAAGTCACTCATTCTTCTCACATTCGATTGTGATTGGTCAATTTTTTACTCTTATAGTCTCATCCACTGCTGCTATTGCCATTATAGACCATACATAAGGGTGAAGGTTATGATATACAAATAAATTGAAGCAGAATAAGATGTAAGCAGTAAACAAATCAATATTTTGGATTTGTTTCTAGTTTATAAGCTTATATTGTTGCCTTACGTTCTCTATTGTGATTGGCCAATTCGCTTACTACTTACTATTTATTGTCTTACGTTTTTTTTTATGTATAGCTTTAACCTTTCAATAGGTAAGTAAGATACTCAACATCCCAATAAATTTTATTTTATAGTTATGTGTGTTTTTTGATAATACATATAGAGTTAAATTTACATTGTTCATATGTTTGTGAAATAGAGGAATGTAAAAATAATAAACTTTTAAATAATAAACATTACGAACAGTTATCTTGAAAATCTTGATTTGAAAAAGGAAAGTAAAAAAAACATTACATGATGTTACAACCATCATATTTACTTAAGAATCATGATAGAAAAACTTAAGCAATAAGACATAAACAATAAGCAAATCAACATTTTAGATTTGCTGTAGCTTACGTTATTGTTTTATGATCTCTACTGTAATCAGCCGATACACTCATTGCTTACATTTTATTGTTTAAGTTTTTTGTGTTTGCCTTTAGGATTTAAAAACTCGAACATTACCGCGACACTTATGAAAAAAACGAATCGTCGTTGGATCGATCGATCAAAGAGCTCCGTGAGGTTTAACGGTGCGGTTGAGGTGGCCGCGAACGGCGAAAAAATGTATACACAGAGGCGCATATATATGCATGTGCGAACGCGCACGCTGATAGATCCCATACAAAGCCTTCAATCAAAGCACGTTGGGCCTTTGACATATCCGTAATCACAGGCGTCGTGCCACGCTGCCATGAGCATCGTTGTTCACGCGTCGATTTGTTTTATCGATTGTGTTAGGCGCCGTCGGTGAACCCCCAGCCTTTGTCAAAATCGTCCACTTCACGTTCGAGTAAGTACATGTACACGCAAATCGTCAATTCGCATTCTTATTTCCACGCGTTTGGCGACAAGATGATTGACCGCTAATTGGGATATATGCGTTCGCAGTATATAAGGTACCGCTACGTCGCTTTTGATTCCTAATTAATGGAATTCCTAATTAATAGAAGTGGCACGAAGAATGGATTCGCCGGTCCTCGGCGTTGCATTCAGTGAGTATTTTTGTGGAATGTTCCTCTAGCCACAGTACTATTGTGATGGAAATTCTTTAAAAGTTTGCGGGGATATTTCTGGTCGATTATACGGAGAAAGACGTATGAAAGTTATTCAAGAGGCAAACTGTATTGTAAGGTCATCTGATTATCGGTCAAAAGTTAAGTCCGTAGTTTATAAGTCGCTCAACTTTTACGACATATCAATGGAAAGTACGTGAATCGTACGTATGATTATTCATCTATAGCACCCGGTTGATTCACGGCGTGACTAATGAGTCCCCCAACAAAGTAGTTAAGCGCAAAGCCTTTAAGAATAAAGTAAAATGAAATGAGGCATTTTCTGTAATAATCGTTTTAGGTTAATTTTTAAAGTATTAAAAATATATACTTTTATACTGCCACAGTAAGTTTCTCTCGTAGTTAATTAATTAATTTTCTTAAAATAATTTAATGCGATAATATAGTAATTTCTCTTTCTCTCTTTCTCTCGCTCCCATTTGATATAAGTGTGAATCATGGAACTCAAAAATAAGTTTTCTAGCATGTCCCACTTTCGACATATTGGAAAGCGCACGTTGACCGTGAAGACCATTTTCTCGCTCAATTTCAGGCGGAAAGTTACGTTAGCCCATGCGTCATGGCGTGACACGTTGCATTTATTATCATTATGAGATATTAACATCAGTCTTTCTTGCGCATCCTACAAGAAAGTAAACATCACCGGCGAAAGATCTCCCATCACGCTTCTGTAATTACCGTAAAAGCTGTGTGGTCGCGCCGATGAGATTGGGTTTATCTTCTTTACTTCCCTACAATTATACTATTGCATTTGCGCGATGAATATTTACGTAATTAGATGTTAAAAGCTTCTTACGCATTAAGGAATTATTTGAAATAGTAATACGCAGAATGTCCATTTATCTAATGAAAAGCAGCTTTGAATCTTGATCGCGATTGCAACAAGCTTTCAGCTTTCTGTTGTATTATAATATTACACTAATGTATATTGTATTCCATAGTGTTATCATTTAACATCGCAATCTTTTGCTCAAAAACATTGCGCAGAAAAAAATTTAATTATAAACTTTATTTGCTTGACGAGAGACAAGAAAGAAAAAGAGAGTTCATTTATAGAGAAAGAGAGAGAGAGAGAGAGAGAGAGAGAGAGAGAGAGAGAGAGAGAGCCGATGGTATTACTACTAAGTCTCTTCGTTAAACATTTGCGGCTGTTATGATGTACTCATGATATTAAATCTTGATTATCTTGGCGAAAACCACTATGAACGTGCGACAATATTATGATAGACCGATCGTGACAGTTTTTCAAGCACACCAAACGCCAACGGAGAAATATCAGACAGCTGCGTTACGTCATTATTTTCTTCCGAATGACCTGGATTCTTGTTTGCTTATCGATCGCGCGAATCAATATCTCGGAAAAATTTCACGCATCGGATCTGTCACCGATGCGATGCGGTTATATGTACATGCAAGCGAGGGTAGTTCATTATAATAAGACTGATAAAAATCTCGACTCTGTGCGGACGATAACGCAGGGGAATGCAGAGATACTTATACGAAATATTCGACCATCGTTTAATGAGCCGAGCAATTGTTATCTCAAGCACGCTGAGAGAACGATAATATACTTGACCTACGCTTATGACAGAACGGAGATAGCACGATAAAGCTATAAGAAAATCTTGTACTCATTTATATAGTGGAAAAGTAATTTTCCACTGAATAAATGAAAGAATATATGCACTGACAAGAGGAAAATCAGAAATGGAAACGCACTTTTAAAATGCAAGTTTGTTGCAAAATATAGTCTGTTGTATTTAGGTGATGTAACTTACATAAAGATCTTGTTTTTCATCTTATATATTCTTTATGCTCGTATTAAAAATCCTTCGCCTCACACAATTTTTAATTTTTTTTTTAAATAAATAATAAGTATAAAAATTTTGATGCTCTTTGATTAACCATACTTGAGAGTAATAGATTTTAAAAAAGGAAGAAAAAGGATTACAATATTTCAGGATCAGTCGACTTTTATCCGATGCGCAAGCATAAATATAATTCAATGTTATTGCGAACTCAAGTATAACATTTGATGTCTGCTGCATTATCGAGATAATGATGGAAATGCATTAATTCGAATTGTATTTATGTTATCTATATATCGGAAAAAAGTCAATTGATTCTGATGAGAACATTTGAAATATTTAATTTTTTCCTCGCAAGACTTTTCCTGAGATCTGTCATTTTGTTAAGCTAAATGATTAATTGATACAATTAATCATTACTTAACACTTTTTTTATTTTTGTTAATTTTTTAAAAAATTTTAAGAAGAAATCCGAAGTTAGATAGGTACATCTAGGTTTTTTTTTGGGTATTCTTAATATTATATGCACAAAGGAATATTTTTTGTAACAAATCGCGTTTTCAAAAGTGCGTTTCGTTGCTCTTTGTCTTATGAGAGAAAAAATTATTGCAATTACCGTAATTTAACTATAAGTAATCATAATCGTTTTCGGTGTTATCTATATATTTTTTTTTGTATAATAAAACTAGATATATGGTAGAATAGTATGTATTATGAGCATTGAGCATTTTAAAGAAACATTTTAATATATCTAATTAACATACTGAAAAATAAAAAATCTTACATATATTTGCATACCTTAAGAGATTTGTTGATGTTTTATGTCTTTTAATATTAAAATTGATTATTCTAATGCAAATGTTGAAATGATGCTCTCATTATTCGTCCAGTGTTCATATTACCTTCTGGATAATGTAAGCATCCTTAGGGATGAGTATAAAAAATTTTTTGTAAGAAATTATATAGAAATGAAAAATTAATATATGTATCAAACACTTTATTGAAACAAATGTCAATCAAATGTTTGGTTAATATAACTAATTTAAAAAAAAAAAAAATGTTACTTTTACAAATATTTCATAAGTATTACCAAATGATAATAGTTTGGTAATACTTATTAAATATTTATAAAAGTAATATTATTTTTGGTTATATAGAGTGTATCAAAAGTCTGCAAACGGTCGAATATCTCGAAAGCATAACATTTTTCAGAAAAACTTGTAGGGTTTAAAAAGATCTATTTACTGATCACATCCCTTTGACCTTGGGTGATGTTGCGAAGGTTAAGGTCAAATCGATTTTTTTTCGATTTTAATAGAATACCCTATTCTTGATGCCAGAATCTAATAGCTAACGTCAAGAGTTTTTCAAAACACTACAATAAAGTTATTTTTCGTTAAGTATTTTTCAAGTTATAAGGCTTGAAAGTTACAGTAGAAAGTTACCGCCGGCATTAGCCCCATCAAAGATGATCCGATTGATGGTTAAAACTTCTTGAATATTATTCAGAATCATGTGTCCTGCGTAACATTTGTTAAGATCAAAACTATTGGAAATTATTCCTCTTATTTTCATTTTTGCATTAAAAATTCATTTTTATGTAAAAAATGAAAGGTACAACCTTTAATAGTCTTGATTTTGATATTGTACTGTCGCAACATATTTCTAAAGAAATGTACACTGATTGCCATAGTACTTGATCTTGGTCAGACTCTTTTTTCAGTACGATAAGGAATAATGAACATGCTTATAATAAATGACTACGCATATTTGAAATACCTATTCAAAAAATTACCGTGTCTAATAAAGCAATAATCTCGGTCTCGGGACTTCGTAAGATTAGAATATTGTTTACTCTACAAATAAATAAAGAACAAAATATCTTATATTACTTTAAATACGAAGCGCCATTCTGAATGTTAAGATGTTAAACTATTATATATATTCATATAAATGAATTAATTTTAGAAATGATAATTGCGTGCCGATATGATTGTTGGACTTTCAACGCAATCAATCTGAAATATTAATAATCCCCTCCAAATTTCCCAAATTAAAAAACTGTAATAAATTGTAATAAACTTATTGCGAAAATATTATCTCGGCCGAGAGTCAAAATATCTTATCTCAATGTAGATTAGGGATTTTATGAAGTTAAGGAAGAGAAAAGACATAAGAAATAAAAAAATAACATACTTATATAATATGATAAATATCCGAAGTACATAAATTAGTTCAAATTAATTTAAAGTTCAAACTTCGCAGCATATTGGAATATCGCGAAGCAGATGCATCTTTTTATAACAGTTGGCATTACTAGCATGGTCAACCATTGCAGAAATATAAAGGCTGTTCATACTACTTGCTCATAATATCTAATCCTACCCTAAGTATAATGTGGAAAAATGTTTTAGATGAAAGTGGAACGATCTCGAGGGGAATGTATTTTGATCACATTGTTTTTATTCTAAGTGAAAATGAAATCAAGAAAGTTCATCATCTTTTTTATAA
>NW_017259291.1:663529-703616 GCF_001594045.1 Atta colombica | reverse complement strand
TACACACACTTTATTTACATATTTAAATGAAATACTATTATAAATATATTGTAAACTATTAACTTTTTGATATCTCTATTTTTGATACTTTTATATGCAGAATAATTAAAGTCATCGTGTTATGTAAAAAAAGAATCATCTAATTTTACATTTAAAAAAAGTGGAAATAACTTTCATATTTTTTGACACCTAAATCTAGAGAAAACAATAACATGATCAAAAACGTTCCGCTGTCACTTGAAATATTTTTCTGTATCGTCCATATTTTTCGAGATTTGTCTGTAAATTAAAATAGAACACCTTATATATTGGGAATGGCATTATAACGGGTTACAAAATGTTTCGAATTTATAAGCCGAGATATTTTTAGCGATTGAAAACAGATTATATCAGATTATATTCTTTCCACCAATAACACTCCGTAAAGATTATATGGATAATAAATAACAAAATCATATAGACTCATCGATGCGAGTCTGCTTCGTAAGAGAAAATAACAAAAGCTTCCATGTACTCCACTTTCACGAAGTACGTGAGCGGCCCTGGTGGAGAAATACCGGTCGGCCCTTCTCGTGATTTCTTTTTCTAACATTCTCGGTGTAATATGGTGTTATCGTCCCTCGAGACAATACGAATAGCGAGCGTTCTGAGTCACCGTCGTCGACTGTCAGGGAAAAAATCCGCCACGACCGCCACCGATGTGGCGCGGCGGCTCGTTACGGTTTCCCTCGTTCGTCGTTACACTCACCGGGCGGGCGATCGATCGATGCTTTCTGGCTGTTTCTGGAATCCCGCTTAGCACGATAAAATCCCTTGCGGTCATGATATTGCCGATATCACGCTGCCAAAAAACCGCACTCGAGGCCAAGATCGCGCGAAATGCGCCGCCTTCAGGATAGGTTGATTTTCAGGACTGTAAATCTTTGCATTACGCATAATAAAGTACCTATAAGAAAAACTAATCTTTTATTTCATGGAAAGGACAAAAATAAAGCACTTTGATTTATTCATTTTCTTGTACATTATAATATATTATGCGTCATGCAAGATTGTAATTCCCGTCATAACGCGGACCACCCGCACGTAGGACGTTGGGCTCTTCCTGATAGTGAAAACCAGGAGATTAAATGATTCAGAGAAAATATTGACAGAAACACAGATGCGTGTAGACAGATGAGGTCCGCACAGGAAAAGAAACAAATAAATTTCGTGAACCAAGTAGTTTGCGCGAGTAGACGAATGGTCCGTGTTAATAATGTAGCTTTAAGCCACGTGCCTATTCAAAAGTTGAGCCTAAATGGACAAATAGATACTCAAATGGGAAATCTGATTGTGTGGTTTTACTTCGCCAGACGCTTAAGTGGTCTCAACATCGATACTTTATCAGCTGAATGTTGCGGTGCGAGAGATATCATTAGATAAAAAATATTACCGACATCGCTAGCATTGCGCATTAGCAGTTTAGCATATATGTATTACTATGATGCTTTGCGTAATATATCTGTCCCAAAATCGGGGTATAACCCAAATTTTGGTAATAGTTGGACAGCACGCGACACATAATTAAAAACATGATAAAAATATTTTAAGATATTTTAAGACGCGTTTGTGAAGTAGCGCACTCCAACATTAAAATTCCATAATTTTAATTAGAGTTTCCACTTTCTTTTTAAGAGTTCCTTGTAGTTTATAATAAGAGCTTAATAACAATTTTTAATTAAATGCAAAAAATGGGATATTAACTTCTTATCAAAATTAAAAATCGGACAGTTCTGAGCGATTTAATAACTTCATGTTGTAAATATCTAGAGTTTTTGGTACATACAAAAAAATTCTTATGCTTCGATTTTGAATATGATGTAAGCTATCTAAACATTTTTTTTTTAATTTGGGCCAAAGTTTCCTATTTTGTAACTTTTAACCATAACTTCTTTTATTATGTACGAAACTTGCACAAGTAATCTCATCTTTTAACATCGTCGTTAAGAAATGAGATATAAGTTCGACTGGACCAAAGTTCTCATTTTATTTCAAAGTATCTCATTTTACGATAATATTGTTTCTCGTTTATTCCTTTACATGCACTCCTGCTCGTTCATGGCATTTTTACGGAGTGAGGCCAGAAGGTACGCGCCGCAGTTTTCAGAAACCACATATTATGTTCAAGGCTGCCGGTCGCATCTGACCGGAAATACTTCAGCTGCCTCGTCTCGACCCCAACACTTCCATCCGTGAGAACAATCGATGCACGCAGGTTAATTTTAGTAAATAATTTCATGAGAGTTGCGGGGGAGGGCGATATCGATTAATCGAATCATGTGTTCGAAAGCATGCAATTGCTGTTTTCAACAAATTAATTTTTAAAAGAATTTAAAGCAGATCGCAAGAGAGATTTCTGAACGTTGATATATCAATTTAGCATCTTACTGTTGGCGTTAATACTGAATATTTCATGACAATCGGGTGCTTTCTTCCACACTAAGCTGAATAATAAAAGCATCCTCTTAGGAGTTTACGGAAGAAAAGAACATAAACGATGAATTCGCTTTTCTGTGTACAATATAACAGTTCTCATGATAAAGACACGTTACAGCTAACATATAATTCACGTTTAAAACGATCATACATACACTATATTTATCCTCCTCTGCAAATGTAGTGGCATCATAAAATTAAATGTTTATTACTTTTAATACATATTTTAACAAGAAAAATGTGTAATATTTAGAGAGCTAAGATCGATAAACTGTAAGATTCGATCAAGCGAAGCCTTGAACATCTTTTATTAATGAATTAATAATTATTGGAGGAAACTCATTTTCTCTTTTTCTTATCTAAAGCCGTGTAATATTTGCTTCGTTCATGTCTGATATCGATCGAAGTTTATTTACAATAATAATCTCACAAATGGATTTCAAGACAATTGGTCCAGACAATTGGTTTCCATAGTGGAATCTTAAATGTAAGCATATTATACCATCGATTCAGATATATTCGGAATCTTTCTCTTCAATATAATAAAACCTTTTATGGGACTGTGGAAGGTGAAATTCGCTTCCGTGACATCATGCAAACTTTATTCCGTCATTCAAATTGCGGATTGGAAATGTCGTCGCGTTTCACCGGGAAATAATTTGTCGTAGGTCGCGCGTCTCGTGACGGCCCCGTTTCCATGCTTTATAAGAAAAAGTAAAAGTCAACGGCGGAAGCTGCTGTTAGATCGATAAAATGAATAACAGCCGATCTCCCGATGACGGGAATGAATAAGTATATGATGAACGATGAGATGACATATACATAAACAAGTTATAACTCGATCACGCTCTTAAAATGCGACGCAATATATCATATGCCGTGTAACATACATGATGTGTCTTAAAATGTGACAAGAAAATTGCTAAATTTTAATTCAAATTACGGATATAATTACAAATATAATTACGGAAATTTTTTTATCTCTGCAATAAGTTAACTGTTTAAATTTTTGCTACAATAAAATAAAATCAACTAAGAGAAGTAGGGTATTAATTACAGTTGAAATAATAAATGTTTATACGTATTTTAAATACATTTATCTCATTGTCAGATATATGATTGCGCGCCGATTACTTTTGGACTTGCAACACAAATTGAAACGATAATAATCTTACAAATTAAATTTGATTGTCGATTTAATGCCACACTATTAAATTCATAATATTAAATTATATCCAATTTGAGTTATTTTTAATTATATCCATAAATTGTCTGTACTTATCAATATTCACTCGTTAATTTAGCTAAAACAATGGAGTTAAACAATTTAACTATTTAAATAACAGAAAATATAGTTTATTATCTACTAATTCAAGAAAATTTAGTTTATTTTCTGCACTATGTACACGTTAATATGAACGTTTATTATGAAACAAACCACAGAGAAATGATTTACATTTTGATATAGTTGGAACTTAAAAATAACAAAATATTATTTAACTTAAGACTTAAGAAATTTATCAGCATTGCTTCTTTGATATTTAACAGCACATATAGCATTTTAAATCTATAAAAAACTTATTGAGAAAAATATACCTCAGCCGAATTCAGAAAATAATAAAAATTATTAATAATAAGTTAATTTAAACTGTTGAATAAATCAAATAAGCAAAAAAACTAATACAGTCAAAGCTAGATCCTGAGGTCTAATAATATTTATATAATATTTATATAATATACAAATTATAAATATATCTTTTATAAACTGCGCGCTCTCTGCTTACTGTCGGTCTTGAAACGTAATCAGAAACTAAGGATGAGATAATAATCTTACAAATTAAGTTGTTACTTTAATAATAACAGTATTAAGCATAAAACAATGAAAACAGTTTATTGCGAAAAATATTACGCCAGTTAGGGTGGGATATATTCCTTATATTAAGAAATAAGAATTATCTATAAAGTTGGCGAAGAATTACCAAACTAAAAACCTCGCTTCTCCTTTTTCTCACAATATATCTCGGTTGTTTATTCTTTGTTTTCTTTGTTATTTTTTGCTCAACCTACTTAATCATAATTTCGCTGCAAGAGTGTTCCATTTATTTGTCCTTCGAAATCTGGAAAGCGGCTATAAATAATTTCAAAAAGTATGTTTTTCCGGTGCAAAAATTTATGTAATATGTTTCACGATACACCTGTATGAGCGACGCATTCGCGCGGCGCATAAAATTGAAATATCATGCAACATTTAACGGCGTACGACGCTTGGCAACCCTCGACACCAAAGCGACCGGATATCATGGAACGCGCGGATTTCCGTTTCGAGGCTTTTTTCCATTTTTTTTTTTCTCCTCGCCTTTCGACCACACGCACGCGGCATATTATTTATTGAGAAGCGACCCCGGACGCGTCGTTTGATGAAAAAAAAACGTGTTTTCGCGGTGCGATATAATTGGAGAGCAAAACGTTTCTTTTCTAGTGTTTCCGAGATGTTTAGATTTAACAAGGCATTAAAGTATATTGTTGGAAATGTTCTAGAATTATTACTTGCAAGAAATTAATTTTTTACTCGGAATATCACTCTCCAGCTGTTTTCTTTAATAACGATTCCTGTATATAAGTTTGCGTAACTTGGCCGGTTAAAAAAAAGTCGCATAAAACAAGGGACAATTATTTCAACTGTAAAGTACATCGCGTCGTTCTCTGTTTCGCGATTAATTCGCTCGATTTAACCTAAGAATCTACATTTATTTACTCCCCGTTGAATTCACTCGATTTACTTCAAGCAACCAACCGACTAGGTTTAATCCGGAAGCTGCGACTTTTTTTTTAATTTTCTGGAACAGAATAGAGAAACTGGCAAACGAAGAGAATAAAAGAATCTCATTAACTTTCAACCTTTCTCAAAGTAAACAAAATTAAAAAGATGTATTTTAAAAAAATGTATGCGCATATTTTTTGTATGCATAGGATATTTAATTTCCTTTCTTTCTCAGTGATTATATCATATAATACATGAGTAATAAATGTAAACGCAATACAAAGTAGCCTATCAGAATAATATTTAAACTGCCCGCTTCGAAAAGCCACGTGTACCTTGTATTGAAGGCGTATATCAAGTGTGTTGCATTATGCAGTTAACTGCATAATATGTCCTTGTCGTTGCGTCGAATTGCGAACCGAGCCTCGGTGGTCTTCGTCAAAAAGGTCAGGAAAACGAGGCCCCAATTAATTTTCAATTGCGCCCCAGCCGTAATTCAGCCTTCCTATTTCCGACGGTCACGCGACGCTGCACTTGACACACGATCGGCTGGCTCCTGCATCATCGTGAGGACGAGAGAAGGCACCTCTTACGGCGCCTTCCGTTCACACCAAAGACGACCACTCGATACAAACCGGAAAGCGAACAACTGCGTGACTTCTTTGCGAAAATTCAGCGGCATGCAGTTTGGACAGCACCGTGTACATTGTACATCGTGCGCCTCGATTGAAAGCGTGTTAGCCGCTATAATTATAGCCGAAGCGTAATTAAAGTTTCGCTCAGCAATAAAAGTATATAATGAGTCATGAAATACAAAAACTAATTAATTAATAGGCCGTTGTAGTATTCTTAGATAATAAAGCTTTTCGTACAAAAATATGAATTTCTGTTAAAATCGTTTTGTTAGATGTATATACGTATGATATTGGTAGATATAATATTAGCAACTTTAATCAGCAGTTCTATAAAAAAAATAACTATTTTTTTAAAAGGTCATATTCTATTTTTCCCTCCGCTACCTCGGTCGACGATGTACATAAAAGTGGTATACAGTTATATGGCCGTTGGAGTTATCATGTTTCAAATAAGTCGATATTGGCAGCGGAGCGTAGTGTAGGGTCATATTAAAAGGATTGTGTGTGCGTCCGTGTTGTGTACTTCTGGCGGTAGAACGCGGTATGTGTTATAGGGCGGCGTCCGAGCTTTCCGTTATGAGGAAGAAAGGCTACGAAAATGTGGAAGGGATGAATGAAAATTCCTGAACGCGCAAACACACAATGCTTCGACAATGAAGAAGATGAAAAAGAAAATGCTTGATAACGAAATTAATTATTGCTAATGAAATTGATATTGTTCATAACAAGTGAACAATAATGAAGTTACGCTATTAAACATTATTGCGCGCCCATATAACGAAAATGTCCGTATAATGAAAAAGATAAATCATATAAAGAACAATTATTTATTGAAATAAAAATTTAGCTATAGTACAAAAATGAAAATAATTTTGTTGAAAATTATTGCACGATGCTCAAACTAGTTGCTAGAACGTTAAAACTATTTGTCGCACTAACATCATCATGATCGCCTTCTATAATCATTCCTTTCGTGCAGTGCCAACAAGCTTCCTTGTGTTTTTGTTCTATTACACCTTCATTAAGCATGACAGATGTCATAAGTAGATAGAAATGATAAGATGTAATAATAATAAGTAGATAGAAATTGATATTATTTGGTTACTAAGTAAGCAATAATAAAATTACGCATAAAATTAACAATAACGCAATATAACGTAGATGAAAAGCTAATGTCAACAATTTTTTCGTTTTTATTTTATTAAATAAGAACGTCAAGTAGCAAATGAAAAAATACAATAATATTTGGTTACTAAGTAAACTATAATAAAATTACGCTATTAACAATGCAATATAACGAAGATGAAAAGCTAATGTCTACAATTTTCGTTCTTTATTATACCTTCATTAAACAAGAACGTCAAGTAGCAAATGAAAAAATACAATAATAATAAGCAGACAGAAATTGATATTGATAATAAAATTAATATCATTCAGATTAATAAGTAAACAATAATAAAATTACGCTAATAATGCGTGATATAATAAAGATATAAAAGAGTTAAATCAATAATCCGCTTTGTATTTTTTTATTTCATTATATCTTCATTAAGCAAGACAGGCGTCATAAGTAGGCAAATGACAAAAAAAGACGCATAATAAGCAGACAGATAGACAGGTAGATGGAGAAGTTGCATTGGGATAACTCGACGCCAAATGAAATTTCGCAACTCAGCGACGCGACACGTTCCAGCGAATCAAGCTCCCCCGAGTCTCTTCATAGTGCATAGATAGACGCGCAGGACTACGTGCAAAAGGACGAGTTGTTCAATTCGTTTCCAGGGGGGAAGAACCGGTCCACTGATCGTGTCGCGGAAGTGTAGTCTCTCTTTTCCTCTCGCGAGTCTCTATCGCGACTTCGAGTCTCGAGTCTCTAATATGATCGCACCGACGCGTATATCTCTTTGCACCGCTTCGCGAAAAAAGGATTCAAAAGCGTATAGCGCGTGGAAAAGAAAGAGAAAGAAAATGCTTGTAAGCATCAACTGTAAATAAGCCAAGACGGACGTAATAAGCAGATAGATAAATGGATAGATGGGCAGATTGGCTGAGAGGAGAGACTCTTACAGTTGATGCTCGCAATAGTTTCCTCTCTTCTTTCCTTTCGTGTAGCACTCGAGGCCCGCATTTCTCGGTATTCATTTAGCACTCAACGTGGCCTGACCTCAAGTTCTAATTTACCACGAACGAGAGTGAAGTAACTTGAGTAAAATATACAGAGGTCGCGCGGTAAAATATATTAATTAAAGAAAATCATTCCGAAGAATTGTTTTTTCGTTTTAATTAAAATAATAATACTTGCTTGGCTCATAAGCAAGATTTCTGGGTGGATAATTCCATCCCGGGGTCTCTCGAACGCGGGCATTAGTCAAGTTCTGAAAATTCCCAATTCCCGTTTCCCGAAGCAAAGTTAGCGATGCGCTCTATCTCTCCGTGGCACGCTCGACTGGAGCGCGCGCAACAATACGAGATTCGATTCATTCAGCGATCAATTCATAGTCGCGAGTTCGCAACCGATGGCGAAGGAGGAACGGAAAGTTTCATTGACTCTTTCGGGGGAAGGAGGGGGGGGGGAGCGAGGGTGATGCAACCGCGTCGCGAATTTAAACGCCGACGAGACGAGAGACGAGACGAGACGAGACGTGACGCGACATGGATAAGAAAAATGGCAAAGATATATATTATATAGTCGCCGCTTCTAAAAGCGCCTCTCTCGGCTCTGCTTTTGTACGGTCGATGTTCCCGACGTGGAGGAGGCTCGAATTACATTATGTGCGCGATTCTCCATAAATTCCGCTGCCTAAATATTTGAACGTCAAAGTGCAACAGAATATACAAGCGAGATAGTTCGCGGAGACGTCACTCTCGTCGTAAAATATCAACGCTTTGTCGATCGTATCGATATCGATAAGTTCGCGAGTATTTGTGTATCGTGTATTATCGAGTCCAAGATTATTTCTGATGAAAATATTAACTTTTAGTAATCTAGAAAAATCGAAAATTAAAATAATAAATATTTATACATTTAAATTCATCTAAAGTGTTTGGATACAGTAAACGTATTCGAATAGAGAAAGTTTTTATTAAAAAAAAAAAGCTTTATTTTTTTCTAGAAAATAAACATTAATTGGCAATATTTTAAATAATGAATACGTTCCGTTCAAATGTAAATAAAATAGCTTCGCGAAAATAAACGTGTTCATGACTTTAGAAGTAAATTTCTCGACTGTGCGAATATTTTTTATGCGTCCAAATAATATTTGTATATTTCCGCTCATTTTATATATAATATGTTATTATATTAATTCAAATATATTATTTATAAATTAATATATTTAAATTATAACACTTTTTTTCTTTTTGCACTCTTTGTACATGCAATGAACAAAATTTCTGATTGAAAATGGGTAGATCTAATATTAACATTTCCCTGTCTGAGGCAATGATTGAAAAATAGATTTATTAAAATATTTCAATTAAATTTTATATATTTAATAATTAATGTCTTCATATAAACTATAGTATACTGATCATTTTTTAATGATAACATTTTAAATTACAATAACTTCTTTTTAAGATAAAAAGACGAGTCGAATATTACGATGTATTACGATGTATACCTAGTTTTTTGAGTTTTTCTTGATTAAAAAAAATGTTTTCAAAAGAATTCGGTGATGCCAGAACATTTGAAATTATAACACAGTGAGGGGCATGCTCGTGAGTGTGTGAATAACATAATTTCGTATAAACCTTTAAAATAAGTGTCGATGGTTGCAATCACGAAAAATGATCTAAAAATATGAGACAAATTTTGGGATTTCGTTAAAATTATTCATTTCCGAAATAAAAAACTTCAATTACTGGACGCGAGTTCAACCGAAGAATTTCGAAACTTTTCTGGAAATATCACAGCTATCTGACAACTCTAAAAATGGATGAACTAGAAGATTCTGATTATATCAATGTGAATTCCAGTTATCTCAATTAAAATTATAACAGATTTAACAAAAAATTCTGATTTGTTCATTTTCAGCTAGAATTCCAATTAATGCAATCCTCTTTTCCCAGTCGTGCATAAAACTTTTGTTAAATTATTTCGCTCGATTTTGCATCATTTCACGAGACAATGTTCAATAAAAATCAAAATACGTACGTATATGGTGTACGAATGGGAGCGCATATATATCAAAATTTAATGGAAAGAAATAATTTATACGTCGCTGAAGCTCACATTCGTTGCGTTAATAATGCATACTCGTTTCAGCATGGATTATTGTAGCTGGCCAAAATTTCGCTGGTGCGCGAATATATCCATCTGCATTAATCGTCACCGCATGGAAGAGTAACTGTAAAAACGAGTGTAAAATACGAGAACCACGTGCGGTGCATTTACGTGACCGTAAGCCACGTGCGGCTGCTTTATGCCGCACGGAAGTACTGTAACAGAACCGCTCGTGCGGCTATAACGTTTCAAGCGGCTCAATTAAGCGCGCGAGACAATGAGATGACTTGTTCATTCAGCGATATTGAAAGAGAAAGACGGGGAGAGAAAAAGAATGGATATCGATATGCCCGTTGACCCGTCGATCTTGACTCGCAATCAGAAATGAGCGTCTCTTGTTCTGCTATACCCATAATGAAATTAGATAAGGTGTTGTATTCCCCAAGATACGCACGCACATCGTAATAAAATAATGGCGTTCGCACATTTTGGCCCTAAATGCAGCTAATATAACGATAATTTGATCTTATTTTTTCAATTTTTTATTTTCAGATTTAACATGTAATGAATAATATTTAATATATTTTTAAAAATATTAAAAATAGTATATATATATATCTAATATTAAATTTCACATCATACATTGAGAATATCACTTGGTTGAATCAATTAAATCTAGCTTTTGTTTGGACAAATAAATTATAATTTTGTATGGGCAAATAAATCCTTGATTGATGCAATAAAATAATTTAGTTGAAGTTTAATTATTGTAACGTTTTACTTGTTTCTGATAACACAAGTAGAATGTTACACTAATCAAATTGTTTGCTTCAACTAAATTATTTTATTATAATAAACAAAAGATTAGTTGATTCAATAATGGGATTCTCAGTGCAGAAAAAATGTAAAGGTGCTATTCATAATTCGTTTTTATTTCAAGATTGTCTTAAGTAATAGGGAGTCTTTGCAATATCGTTTATCCAGATACGATGCTAGTTAGGTTACTTTTTTCTTTTTAACAACTAATTAAGAAAAGGACTAATTAAGAAAAGAATGTAACTTTAGCGTTCACTGTATCTGGATTCATGTTATTGCAAAAACTCTCTCATCTTAAGACGCTAATACGGCCCTCTGATTGATTCGTGACTTTTTAAGGCTGTACTTAAGACGGTCTTGAATATAAGATCTAACTGAATACTAGCCTAAGTTACGTTAGCATTTAGGACTAATTTTTTATTGATCGTAACGCCATATCATGCGCAATATATTATCTAATTCCATCATGCTTATGCCGATCTTATTGTTAGAATTCAGTTTTATCTGGAAAAGACAGAAGGCAAAGGGATAGGACTTAGCTTCAAAATTATTATAGTTTTGACAGGCGTATCGTTAATGAGGAAAACGGGGTCCATAAATTACCAGCTGCAACGAGACAACGGTGGCGCCCGGTAATTTTACGTTCACGCTTTCGCGTATTTTCCCATTAACGACGCAGATAAATATCGAGGTTGCTTCCGCACACTTCGCTACCAGCACGGAACGTATTTAATAAATGGGCATGGATAAATTATTTCGAATTTCTATTACTTTAACGGATCTTAAAGAATATATAGAGAAAAACAGATTGTCTAATTTTGAAAAACAAATAAATTTATGGAGATACAAATTTCAACACGAATACAAAGATTAATAAATATTTATAATTTATAATTTATTTATCTCTCGAATTAATCCAAAAGTCTAATATAATATATATAAGTCTAATATAATGTCTAATATAATATTTATAATCAAAGTGAAACATACCTATAATATGCACACAAAAGCTCGGCATTAATTTTTCAAATATTATACTGGTTAATTACATCATTTAATGATTTATTATGGGAACACACTGGCATACCCAACTCAATTCAATTGCTTACAATTTACAGTTTTAAAAACAAACATATTGTATAAAAATCTTTTTACAATCGAAATATAAAGAATATTAATGATACCATTGCAAACAAATGTATGTATCTTCATTAATAAAAAAATTATAAACAATAATAAACAGTTTATTAATATAAAAAAAAATTATAAGTTATGGAAAAAACATTGGAGAAAAACCAGATATGCATATCGGGAAGACATTTAAGCCCGATTTCTTTAATATAAGAGATTAACTTTAATTTCGATTCAATTTAAATTTATCTTTTTTTAATTCCAAGAATTAGAAAAAGTAAATTAAAACGAGATTAAAGTTAAGAACAAAGCACATTGATGAAACCGAGTCCAAGTTTTTGTTTAATTTAATCAATACAGCATGGATATTGGTCAAGCATAGTTTCATGATAGGAAATGCCGGATTCGCAAAAATTTCCTGATCAGAAAAACGAAGGAGAGAAACGGTATCACGCACCGATATAACACCGATGTGCGGTCGTTGTCTTTCTTGTTATTTTTGACTGAGCAGGTTCATTGACCTGCGCACCTTCGCCAGATCCAGTAACAAACGAAATATATCGTAGAGATAGTACCGGACAGCTGGCCGCCGCGAATCAGCCAGAGAGAGGGAAGAGGATGATGTGCTTATTATTTTTAATGCGGCACCGTTGCGCTACTGCGTGTTAACAACAGGCCGGATACATCTCCGATAACATCAGCAAATAAACGTTACATTTTTATTACGATAACTGTTTGTTAACAAGACGTGAAACAATTGAGACTACAAAGATGAGATTTGTGATGGAAAATATGTAGATTTCGCGATAGATTTAAATGCTTTCAATTGACAAAATTAGTGCAACGCTGAGGTAGTTGAATAGAAATTCATTTACATATATTTTTTTTTCAGTGTTAACAATTAATTTAATCCTTTTAAGGTTATAAAGTTAGCGTGACAACAAAGAATATATGTAATTAAGAGAGTAACATTATTTATTAACACTGGAAATACGCGAATTGATTGCACTCAGTGTATACCAGTGTTGCAGCGTTGCACTAGTTTTCCCAGTAGAAAACGCTATAAATCACACTTACAACATGAAAAATAAACAAGATAGTATTAATTACACTATTTTATATTCATTTAAATCAAACTTTAATCTTGATTTAATTTACTGTTCATCTATTTCCGGTTTTGAGAATAAAAAAAAAGATAAAATTAAACCGATATTAATCTACATTAGTAAAAATATGGACATTAGTATATCAAATAACATAAAATGCCATAATTTTCGGATTATTAAGATGCATATAAATCATACATTTGGATCCTGTTAACTTGTTTAAAAAAAATTACAACGTAAATAGAAAATCGAATCAACAAACACGATAAATTTTTATCAACTACGTCTCCGCGATAAAATAAACTGCCTCGGAAATGTCCTAAATCACCGAAGAGACGTGAGACGTTGGTGAAAAATCGTGTTGATCTCGAAGATCCGTTATTTTTTTTTTTTATTAGCTCATTTAGCAAACTCGTCGCCGCAAACGTTTTACTTCGACCGTAAAGAAATCCGGTACTGGCCGCTGTACAGAGCGGTGAAATTTATTATCAAGACGGTAGCGAAAATCGAATTAGTCTCGTACTCAAGGCTGCACCACACACGGCCGGTAAATTTCCAATAAACTAGACAAGCGTGGATTAAAGACGCGCTATCGGCATCGACGCACTACTTCGCCTATTAATAGGTAAACGCAGAGAGAATGAGAAAGAGAGAGAAGGAGAGAGAGAGAGAGAGGACGAGAGAGGCCTATCCGTTCCCTATTTTTACGACCGAGCTCCAACTGCGCCTCTGAGGTACTCTCAAAATGCGTATGACCGTGCCTCATCAGTTACATTTAAACTGGGCACATTTACCACGCCTACTCTTTTGAATCCTTAAAATGCTAAGTGAGCTTACACCAAACGTTTTATATTCTAGGTCTATATCAGTGGAATGCATTTTATATTCTAGGTCTATATCAGTGGAACCGCCGGTATTACTCTACGAGTACTTAAAGGCGGGAATACTAAAAAAAAGTGCTCTTGCTTGCAATCGTTTGCATAATTCTCAGGATGTTACTAGTGATTGCAGATGTAAATGGAAGATAGAAACAGTCTCTTTCAAATTTAATATACATTACTTCAATGCTGAGATCTTATTTATATTATAAATTTTTTCACAGTTACCATAATACAAGTTTAAATGAAATATTAAATATAAAAAAGTTAAACTGAAATTTTATTACTAGTTTAGCTGTGAGGTTAATTAAATATAACTAATTTTTGATATATTTGATTTTAGTTTTGTAAATTTTATCAAATATATTCTTGTGATTTCTTAGTTGTCACGAGAAACATGAGAAAAACACGGGTATGGCCTCTTTATATCAATCTTCCACATAAACTTGATTGTATGAACCAATCACTATCCACTCTTCGAAGAGGATGAAATAACATACTGCTTCTCTGATCAATTCTTTTAAAGCACCACTTCTGTGAGTCCAGAGCTTCCCATTCCTATTTGTTATTTTCCACAATGGTCGCGTAAAGTATCAATAAAATGGTCGAAATTGCTATAAAGAAAAAATGCGAGCTTACTTAGTCGGAAAACCTGCCAAGAAATGATCAGTCTATCCTTATTTATATTGAAGGAAGGAGAAATTGTCGTAGAGACAAATCCAGGAATAGACCCACGTGGAGGGAGGGATGTGCGGGTTTATATTTGGAGCGTGAAGTAAAGACGTACAATTTCGTGGATGGAGTGTGTTAGAGAGTCGCAAGATGGTCCCTATCATGGAGATTTCTTACAAGAAGAAACTTAAGGATCCTTAAGTCTCTGTTGACTTTATTACTAAAACGAATGAGCACGTTAATTCAGTCTTACAAATTTATTATATTAAGACCAGAAACACAATTGTAATTAATTTTCAGTTTAGAATAAATTTCTTCGCTTTTCTTAATCGTTCTTATTATCCGCATTGAGAAAAAAATGTTTGATATTTGTAACTATAATTATATAATAACAAATGTATATAGTTGGCAATCTAAAATAGCTATAATTATAGTTTTTATAATCATAAAATAGTTGAAATTATTATAAAAATGATTCAAGTAGATTATAATTTTATAGTTATATTTTGGGACAACCATATTTTTTATGATTGTCCTAGAATTATATATACATAGTTACTGTTATTATTATAGCAGTAATAATAAATTATAGTAATATATAATTATAGTTACAAATACAAAATATTTTTCTCTCAGTGTCTCAGTGTCTGTTTTTTTATTCTCTCTTTGAACTGGTGCACATAGTGCAATAAGTTAAAAGAAGTGAAAGAAACGAACTTACATTTGTTTCACTTCAACTTATTGCACCGTGTGCATCAGTGGAAGAATAAATAGAGACCTAATTGATAAATTAAAATTTAAATATTCTTACTAGTATATATATGTGACGTTTAATTCAAGATAATATCTAATTCCTTCTCGTTAACATATCGTTTCGCTGTCTCATTACAAGACGAAAAGTGGACCAAGCCCACAATTTTGCACGATCTACTTTAAACACGGCGCCGTACATGTATCCCATAATTTATCAGATCTGCTTTACGCACAACTTCGTGTTTAAAGTGGATCTTACAAATTACAAATTTCGTCCACTCTCGCGCTTCGAAATACTTAATCGTTCCATCGCATTGAAACAACATGCACACCCAAGAAAACATATCGCGACATGTGTTCAGGATGCCGGAAAAAAAACACAGCATCGGAAGGAGACACAAGAAGATGCATCGGCCCGCTCGAGATGTTGTTAAACAAAGTTGTGTCTTGATGAGACTCATCGCCGAGGCAAATCTCTTCCGAGAAAGTCTTTCTTTAGAGCTCGGGTAACCTTGGTGCGGAGTACTGTGGAACATAAATATCATGGGCGTCAGTTTCAGACAATAACGAAGGATGCACCAAACTATTTTTACACCGAGTCGCTATTCGAAACGCACGGTATGCCTTCGTTAAATAAATTGTATCGATCGCTAGGCGCATTATCGTGACCCAATTAGCATTCTGATTTATGGGAAATGGTACCTAATAAGACCATTAGGGTCTCGAAAGTTTTATCGTCGTCGCCCGAGGCATTCCTATTATTAGAATTATTATAGTGAAAATATGAAGGTGCAAGGAATTATTGGGTGCATGGTTGATTGCATTCCTACGAGGCATTTAATTAAACTCAACCTTTTTTCAGTCAATTCCACTTCTTTTAATTTTATGCTACATTACTGAATAGTACACGTATATTACCGCTCAAAAGAATTTACCCATCTCGATTTTTGTATCTTTTTTGTACGTCTAAATTCCATTCTGCATCCTTTTTATTATATAATAAAATGTAAAATTTTGAATCAATTCATTATTATTAAGTCTAACATCTAGAAGATTATATAGGAAAGAAGATTGAAATTCACTCTTTTAATTAACTCTCAACTACAACTACAAATGAAAACTACACTTAAGTTTCTAAACCATCCTGTTTGAAATACAGAATGGAAGTAAACCTCTTACGATGATAGAAGATTTAAAGTTCTTTTACCTACAATTTAGAACACCTCATAGTATCGTACAGATTGTAGAGTCATCCAAAATTTCGGATTCAATTCGTTGCACTGAGAAAAAGGATCTGGTTAATTAAATAGTAATTTTGATGGAAAATGGACGAATCAGAATTTTCTGATTAAATCTATTAAAATTCTAGTTGAGAAATCCAATTTTTATTTCTCAACTAGAATTTTATTTCTATTTGAGTTGAGTAACTAGAATTCTAATTGATATAATGTTCTGGTAAAAATAAGAATTCTAGTAGATTTTACCAGAAATATTATATCAATCAGAATCCGGTTAATCTCAATTAGAATTCCAATAAAATTGACCAGAAAATTCTGATTCATCTATTTTTAACCAGAAATTTTTTTCAGTGCTGTTAAGAAGGGATAAATCGACTAAAATTGCGTACACCAATAATGTTATTAATGTCTAGTAATGCTCAAATAATGCCCTGATAATGCTCTAAAATGCCCAGCCTGAAAGAAAAAATTGACTGCTGCAGCAAATTAGATGGTAAAATATAGCATGACATTTGTAATTGGCTGCTACAACTAATTAAAAATGCTATGCCATATTCAGCCAATATATATATCTTTTCTTTCAATACAGTAATGCATAACCTCATACCGCTTCTAATATACAATTTTTTTAAGTAATGTCCAGTAATGTTCCAAATCTGTACACCATAATGCTCTTAACAGTTTATCCCTTGGTTAAAATTAAGGAAGACAGAGTGAACTTAAAATCCTTTTAAGTAGTAATGTATTTAATTCTATTGTTGTTTATAACTCACCAGAACCACAATTAGAGACATGATGTAAATTTGCATATGTTCACAATCATCTGTTTACGTTCGTAGTATTTCCTGTTAATATACTGCGCAAACATGATTGCAAATGGTTAAGAGAACTTCCGTTTGTCGCGCTACATAGCTGTAGGACACGATGCGCACATATTTATCAGGTAATTAAAATTCTCCGTATAAAAGCAGTCATATCTCGGTGAAATATCTATAACATAAAGTATCCATAATATAAGAGTATCTCTTTAAACCGTAATATCGCATTCCATTCGTGAAGTTTATCGCGGAAAATATCTGTCCCGGGTTTCATAGGTGCGTCGTGACTTCCGAGGATTAACATCTTAGAAAGTAATCTCCATTAGAGCTCGCTATCAACGTGCATAAGCTTGATAACTATCTTGATATGAAATCAACTGGTGCATGGCGAAACTTCGCTTTTAAGTGAGAACTTCCATTGAGGAAATTTTCATTCATTAATCTCCGTTCATTTAACATCTTGTGTACATGTATCAATCAGAAAAGTTTCGAAGTGTTCTGGCATCTATAATAAGTTAATCGCTGGAACTTCACGTTTACGCTGACGCGGTGCATCGAGGAGTATTAATCAGAAACGTTTCACTTAACGAGATTAGCGCAGATATTTCTCTATCTCCTGCTCCAGAATTCCACGTTGAACGAAAATTGCAACGGATAGTTCTCGGATTGTTTACTGTACCGTGCAAAGTTTCAAAGTTATTACCTTTGCCGATACAATCCCGATCCATCTTCATCCACGTGTTCCCACGAATAACGCGAACTCCGAAGTTCCGAGGCACGTGAGAAATCGAGATTGAATCGTTGCGCTTGGGAAATTAATTGATTTCGATCTATTAAACCGCGACGTCGGCCGAAGGCTCGTCGATACCATCGCGTGCCTACGTACGTGCTAATACCGTTATATTACGACATCCGCGTGTGTAAATGAGAGTGGATATCGAATTCGCCCGCGAGCCCTCCGGTCTGAAAGCGGGTTAACCTAATGCCCTACGAATTAATTACTATTGGGTATAGAGATTGTAAACCGATAGAGATTCCCGATTCTCTTAATGATGCTTTCGATAACGGCGAATCTTAAATTGATTCGCGTGTGGCGATTCGGCCGAGGCGGACGTGTTCTTGTTTCGGTCTAAATGTGTTGCATCATCTTTAATTTTGGAAAGTTTCTAATGAAACTTAAGACTTTGTCCCGCACATTTACATTTTCGAACTTCATAAATTGCATTTTCGTTTATAATCCAACTTTGTAACTTTCCGACAACATGAATTTTAACTTTTCCGTCAGCAATAGGGGTCTTCGAGAAATAGAATAAACTTTGGAATATTATGAATTTGGATTATATAGGGCGATTCCTAAGTAAATATAAAAAATTTAAAGGGATGAAATATTCGTTGGCTTATTTTAGAAAGAAAAGGTCCCGTGAACATGTGTCTTAAAGTGTTTCTCTTTGTTTCCAAGTGCTTTTCTTATTCCCACAAATGTCCTTTGTGGATCTAAAAATGTTTCATTGATATTGGAAAATTATTCTTAGTGTCACACATGTAAGCACACTAAATTAAAATATCTCTAAACTTTCTGGATTTTTTAAATTTTCATATTTCCTTTCTCAACTTTGACATTCTATATTTTGAAAACAAAATATTTTAGTATATTTATAGAATCTTTTCTTCATAAAATATAAGTCAAAAATATTTCATTAAATTTTTCACACTTAGAAATCACCCTGTACAAAAATCTGAAAAAATTCTGGTACACTTATCGAAGTTCTAACAACGAGTTTTACCATCATAAAAGTCAGATGACATTTTACTTATTTTTTATAAATTTAAATTCATTTACTAAAATTCTCATAACCAAGATATTGATGGTGTCTCTCTTTAAAGACTTCAATTGACAGCATCCCAATTCTGTAACTTTTAACGCTATCGTTATATTGTTGTTGTCTAACTTTTTCATCAAGTATAATACCTGTACAATGATTAGTATAATATAACGATATCGACATTGTCATTAAGAGTTATAGACTCAGGTTTCTGCGAAGGATGTATTGTAGCCGTATCAAACTTCATTTGGAAATCAGGTATCATTAAACAAAGAATCCAGTCGACATCAACTAGAAAGTAATGTATCCATTGCTACTCAATAACTATCATGTGATACCATGTATTATATTACATATACGTAATTAGTTAAATGCGAAATTATAACATGTGCAGATATTATATTACTTTTAGTGGGTATTGAAGAATTAAGAAAACGAACAACGAGCCTCTGATAAATACTTCGATAACCGGTCTCTTTGACAGATTAACCGTCTTCTCGATTTGTTCCGCGTATATTTTTCATTCACGTCAATTACGTTGCGCATAATTTACTTAATAAGTACCATTTCGCAAATTGACGTTCGCGTTATATTCATGAGAGAAAAGACAGTGAAAGAAAAAAGAGAAAAGGAACAGATAATTCATCTCTGGGGCGCAAATAACGCCGAAATCCAGCGGAAGTCTGTTTCGCGCTAGCGTGATTTTCATTGGCAAACAATTCGTCTGGCTTCGTGTTAAACTTCACCATTTGTTCAGTGTGGATAGATAAATGGGGCACACGGTCTTCGGCGCTTCCTCGCGCGATCAATCTGACTCGTCCGCGCCCACAGAGCAATCCACAGAGCAGAATAGTGTACGGTAGTCCTCGTTCTCTCTCTATCCTCCTGTGGGATCTCGCCTTGTAATATAGTATCTGTCAATCCCCGGACACACAATGTATTCACGCACCGCGCGATACCGATCCGCTAACGACGAGTAATGGATATTCGCGGCTGCGCTTGAATTCATCGCGATTGCTTATCGAAAATCGCGTCGCGGTTATTAATCGCATGCGACTTGTTCTCCTCTTGCTCACAAGAGCATCACGGTGAATCTCATCCCGTTAGTCTTTCAATGAAATAGTTATGCAAAAAGGATGGAAATAAATTACACTGCTCGTTCGATTTAATATCGAATAAGATAAGGTGATAATTTTGAAAATGGTACAATTCTGAACGACATAAGATTTGAATCCAATTTTGAGATTCAAGTTCGATAACTTTGATCTCATTGTGTAGAGTACTAAAAAATATCATCAAATACTGAAAAAAATCAAACTTTTTGAAAATTCTCAAAAATTGGATTCAAATCTTATTTCATTCAGAATTGTACCATGTTCGAAATTGTATTATCTTATCTTAAGAGAAAATTTCAGAATTACGATTGTTAAATAATTTTTACACATATGAATAAAAAAATGAATAATATTCGGTCAAGGTAGATTTTCGTATCTAATATTTCTTATAAATTTATACAATTTTCAATTCAAGTTAATTGTGCGCCGATTATTTAGTCTTGAAATACAGTCTTGAAATACATCCTAAATTGAAGCTGAATAATACTACACTGAAAAAAATATAGTCAATTTTAATTCGTGTAAATATTTTCAAAAAATTAAATATATATTTAAGATGTTTATTAGCATCAAATCATTAACTGCCTTCTAAGATTGCTTATTTGCAGCAATAATATTAAATTGTTTGTAAATTTAATTTGTGATTGTTACACTGAGGAAAAAATATAGTTAATTTTAATAAATATTTAGTTCAATACTGCCAACTAAATATAATTTATTAAATATAATTTATTAAATATAAAAATTTATTTGATACAAGAAATGTTAATTTGATTTAACAATCACTTTTTTTATTGAACAAATATTTATTTATTATAAGTAAATGTTTAATTGGCAGTATTGAACTAAATATTTATTCAAATTAACTATATTTTTTCCTCAGTGTAACAATCACAAATTAAATTTACAAACAATTTAATATTATTGCTGCAAATAAGCAATCTTAGAAGGCAGTTAATGATTTGCTAATAAACATCTTAAATATATATTTAATTTTTTGAAAATATTTACACGAATAGAGAGAGAATAAATCACGCTAAGAATCTGTTTCAAATAAAAGTTTTAATTCTAAAGGCGAGAGAAAATTTTAAATCGCGCTTCTTCAGCTAATCGCGGATTCGGCACTTGTTGCGATCAGAGGTAGATAAAGCACGATGTAGATAGATTAGAGACAGCGTGTTCAGCGTATCTATTCGACCGATATCTATAATATGCTACATTTCTCGCGATAGCTTCCAGATGTGCCGACGCGAAATGATTTTTGGCCGACGTCCAATGCGAGGTGCAGAAATTGGGCTTCTAAACGAAAGCTCTAGCTTTCGAAAATCGAGCACATAAGGGCAGATCGATGATATTTGGCTGTCGCCGTTTCTCATACATGTTTCGGCGACCTCGCTGCGAAAATCGCTAACGAAACGATAGAGATCGCGCGAGTTTTCAGCGACGACGAAAACGACGAAGTAGACGAGTGTCAAACATTTATTTCTGTCAAACCCGGGTAGTGAGTAGTTCGGTCGAAATCGTTCGTCCCAAATCAGATTCGTGATTACGCGGGCGTGTAAAGGCGGGGTACACGTCCTATGTACTCCCTATCGATCGATAAGACGCTAGGAGGAGCGCAACGGCGTCTTGCCGGAAGAGCTAGTCGTTGAAGAGAACGAGAACCTTTTTCCCTCGGTAACCTTTATCAAAGTTATCAGACCCGGAAAAATGATGAGTGTATTAATAACATTAGCCGATAGCAGTTTAATTGAAAATAATCTTAAAACAAATTTAAGCAAGAGAGGGCTCTAAATGAAAGTCAGGCGTGGTAAGAAAGTACGCAGATTACATTTTATAATAAGTCATATTTATTAATCAATAAGTAATTATTAAAAATCATACGCTTTTCTCTCTCTCCCACAATGTGTTGCTCCAATTTTTCGATTCCAACATTTGAACCATCTTCAGCGATAAAAAAAACCAAACATATGAAAAATAAAATTTAAATAATGTTGCAAGAGACACATAATTTTTCAATTTGTATTTATGGGGAAACATCACTATGATCATATCACAGCCAAAAAAAAGTTATCTTTGTGAATTTTTTTTGTGAAAACTATATAATAGCTTGTATGAATTATTGTCTTTATGTATTCAGAATAAAATAAAATTTTAAAACTTGTTTAACTTGTTAAAATTTAAAAAGTAGAAATGTTAAAATCACACATTTTTAGAAGACACGTCCATATACGACGATGTGTCACTTAAATCATATTTTTTAAGTTTTAACATGTTCAACAAAGCTTCAGCAATGTTCCGTGATTAACAATGCTGCATCTTTGTCAATTTGCGAGTGACTTAAACATTATGGACATGTGAGCTAATTATATCATTCTTACTGAGGAGGACTCCAAAGTGAGTCGAAACGTTCAAAATAAAGAAGAAATCAATCTAATATCTGATTATTGATTGTTTGTTGTAATAAAATAATTGCGCCGTTTATCGTTGCTGACTTTCATTAGCTTACTATATTTATCTTTTTGTGTTTTTTCTTTCTTTTTTTAAAGTATAATATATGAATGTAGTTTTAGTTAAGCGTATTGATCTTTGATAAATTAATTTTAGACAAAATGGCAAAGTTTTAAAAAAGAGGTTGCAATTTTGTTAAAAAAATCGTTACTTTTTCTATTATTTCTGAAAAATTAATAATCCAATTAAAGAATTCGTACGCTTAACTGAAGACAATTTTGTTGTAAACATTCTGTCCAAAATTCAAGTTATTCAGATAAAAATTAGCCGAGAAATGTGAGCACGAAAATGAGATTTCGAGAAAAACGTGTTTAAAGTTTTACAACCGATTAGTTTATGCATCTGACCATGTGTTACTCTATCATATTTACTATAGTTCCGTTACAAATTTTAACATAATATTTTAGAGGCATATTTTTAACCTCTGTGAAGTTGGCCTCATTTTTCAAAAAATGAAATTTTGATCAAAGTTCCGAATGCACCCCGAAGAGTTCTGAAGTTCCAAATTAAGAATAGTTCCGGCGAATTAATATAAAAAAAAAAAAATTAAAAAATTTGGGGTGTTAACTTCACAAAATGAAGAACGAAAAATCGTGATATCTTCTAAACCTTAAACCTAGCGCTTTAAATGATAATAATTTTTGATAGAACTCTTGGGGTGCTATCCAGAACTCTCAATAGAACTGCCGTAATGTTAAAAAAATTTTTGTCCCTCAGATGTGACAGAATCAGATATTCAAAAAATTATGATATCTTTTAAACCGTTGGTCCTAACGCTTCGAGCGTTAATAACTTTCGTTAGAACTCGCGGGGTGCTACCCAGAACTGTCGACGGAATTGCCAGAACTTTAAAAAAATTTTCATCCCTCGGGTGTTAGAAATTTTCGATTCGACGAACGAAAAATCGCGATATTTCTTAAACTGTTGGTCGTTAATAACTTGTGTGTGTGTGCGCGCGCGCGCGCGTTTGTCTGACACGATCGAATGTGTCTGATGAATTGTGAACTTTATTAAAAGATATCATAATTTTTTGAATATCTGATTCTGTCATATCTGAGGGACAAAAATTTTTTTAACATTACGGCAGTTCTATTGAGAGTTCTGGATAGCACCCCAAGAGTTCTATCAAAAATTATCATTTAAGGCGCTAGGTTTAAGATTTAGAAGATATCGCGATTTTTCGTTCTTCATTTTGTGAAGTTAGCACCCCAAATTTTTAAATTTTTTTTTTTTATATTAATTCGCCAGAACTATTCTTAATTTTGGGCAGGAACTCCAGAACTCTTCGGGGTGCATTCGGAATTTTGATCAAAATTTCATTTTTTGAAAAATGAGGTGCCAACTTCACAGAGGTATATTTTTAAGACACCAAACATTTAAAAAATGCAAAAAAAATCGATTTTTTTAATCCGTCATAGTGGTATTTTCCCTTAAAAAAATCAAATAAACTATAAGAACTCCCGATGTTTTAAACAAATTAAAATAATAGGGGGCTATAGAAGAAATATAAAATTAAAAATAATTTTGTTAATTTTCAATGCCATACTGAGCATAATTTCTGGTTGAAAACGAACGAATCAGAAGATTCTGATCATGTAAGAATTCTGGTTATATCTCAATTAGAATTATAATAGATTCAACCAGAAAATATTAATTTTTTCGTTTTCTAATTAATGCAATCAGACTCTCCAGTATAGTAATAATAAAACAAATACGCTGTTACAGCTCTTGTTTTAATAAAACATTATTTGTTTCATTAACGCTTCGATTATGTGGAATTTTTGCATCGTCAGCAACCCTCTTTGAATTTTAGCATGCAGATTTTTATATTGATTTGAATTGTATTGTATAAAAATCTGAAAAAATTCTTGCATACTTGAGAAAGTTTCAACAATAAGTTTTTACTGTCATAGAAATTGGATTATATTTTTTATAGATGTAAATTTATCTACCAGAATTTACAATCAAAATATCAATTGTATCTTTAAGTAAGTCTAACTTGAGTAAATAAATATTTATTCGATTAAAAAAAAAATAATACTTAAATTTAAGTATCATTTTTTTTAAATTTAATAATTATTTATTTACTGTGAGCAAATAATTCCATTGATACTATCTAAATATTTATTAAAATTTCGTAAATTTTTTTTTAGTGTGTTAGTTTACATTTTATTCAGTGAACAAAACTCTTCCTTAATCAAATTCTCCGTCATATATAATTTCAACAAACTTGTAGATCAGAACATTTTCTTCATGTTTTTAATAATCTTAGGAAAAAGGATTTTGCAAACATACAAATGTATCAAAAAGATTTTTAAGCAGTTTAGAAAAGTCGATTCAAGTTTTCTCCCACACAGTTGGGACAAATTGCCTCCTTTTATTATTAGTCTCTGTTCTTTTCCGCTTTGCTTTGAAGAATCTTGTATAATGGTGGATAATTATTGATAAGACCGTATGCAAAATGAGAACGCAGTGGCATGAAGATAACGAAGAAAAGGAATGAACGGCGAATTACCTTTGGGAATCTGAATACCACGAGAATCTTATATCGGCGTTTTTATATATTGGGTTATCCAGAAAGTTCGTGCTGATGTTGAAGGAAAATTGAAACGCAGAAAATTTTAATTTAATAAATGTATACTAAAATTTAAATTTTAGTCGGCACGAATTTTCCGGACAACCCAATAGTTGTTTTTAAGTTGCTCGTGGGATATTAATACGAAAAATTGACATGGAGTCACGCAGTTTCGGGAGAGATATGAATTTCAATGTCACTGAATTCTTTTATAAGTTCCGGAATACATTTTTGTATCGCGCGACAAGTTTTGTCTTCTTTCCTGATTAGTTTGAATCATGTTTTCATAAACAGAATTACTTTCGGCGGAAGTTATTTTAACGCTCGGCTAAATATGTTTTTACCATTTAATGTACATCCAATGAGAGACAGATTTCGCTAGCAATATATTTATAACATCCTCTGTAATCTGATATTTGCCAATTTTATTCCCTAATTGATGTAATAAAACACACCAATAATAAACAATTAACCTGTTTATTCATTTTTTTTATTTTGATTTGAAAAAAAAACCAATTGTATTCGCAGACGAAAAAGAGTTAAAATATATCGAATAATTCAATTCCCTTTAATTTTTTTCGCGAGGACTTGTTTCGCCGGTATAAATCCAATCTCACGATAGGCATGATCAGTAACACTTAATTTACATTCAAAACTGCACTGATCGATGATAAATATATTCCCTGGTAAATATCTCTGATATGGAATTCCACACCTATCAAATTTCGAGCATGCTTTCCATTCCGTGCCGCTCATACCGCGAACATCATATATTACAGTATCGTGCAAATGATTAAATACGAACTGGAAATTACAGTTATCATGTTAACACATTCGACGAAGAACCAAAATTCATATTTAATACGGGTCATTCTCGCATGTGTGCGAAAGTCACAAATTTCACGATTTATTCATATTATGCGTATAAAATGATAATTAAACAAAAAAATAAAATGATAATTAAATGAAAAAATGTACATATATACATAAATAATGCGGTAACATTTCATTTCCTGCACAATGTGATTTACATTTCTAAAAATTCTGTATAAAAACATATTTTATGATCATTATACATTATTTTAATTATATTTTATTTTATAAATATAATTTAAAAATTATTTTTTAAAGATAAAAAGACTACTTGACTTTTTCATTTTAATAAATTTTTATCATACCTTTTTACAATTTTTATTGTAATTACTTTATAGTATGCTTTGTAATTATTTTATACTCTTTTTTTAGTTTTATTAAATATAAGATAGTAAACAATAATTTGTTTATTATCTTATGTTCAATAAACAATAACTGATCATGTATTCTGATTCAACTAGTATTTGTTGGACGGAAGCGATGCATCTCGATTAATTCAAACAAATCACAATTAATTCAAATCGATGATAAGCTAAACAACATAGATAGATAGATAGATAGATAGAGAGAGAGAGAGAGAGAGCTCTAGAATTCCCGGGAAACCTTTCAAAAAAGGAAAAATACATGATTGAGCAACAGAATAAGTGAAATTAAACCTACATAAAATAGAAATGCAAAAATAAAAATAATAAAATATTAAAATATTATAAAAGATGAAAAATGACAGAAAGAGAAGAAATGGAAAAAGAAACTCGCGAAAGAATATTAAATACATTCATTGCAATTCAAGCAATAGGAAATATACGACAATGCAAAAAGTAATTCACAGCGTGATACATTCATTTATTCTCATCAAAGTGGAATTCGTAGCTTCGCGTATATACGTATATACGTGCGCATACGTACCTACATATAACGTGCAGATTTATGTGTAAGCGCATGTAATTAATAGATGTATCCTGACATCCCGCAAATTTGTGTTCGTTTTAAACACAGCGCAATATGTGATATTAAAACTCATACCTTTTATTTACATACCGTTAGTTGATTCGTGTACTTTCTCATGTCTACTCGATTAATAATATTTTAATATACATAAATAATTTCTTTTTTTCTCTCTCTGCCACTCCGGTTTGTAATTTAAAATATAGTGATATTAACGTATTATTAACGCACGATATATGTATACTAACACTTTTATTCATTATGATTAATGTTCGAGCGCATCCGTAAATTGTGATATTACTTCATTATAAATTCAAGATATAATTAATTGATAAGCTTAATTTGACATAAATTATTGCCACTCGTAATTATAATATAAATTAATACATGTCTACTGCATAAATTAGAATGCTGAACGCGACGTGATATTTTATAAAAAGAATAGAACAATTTATGATATTTTCTCATCAAATTGCGCATTCACTGCTGTATGTAATAGAAAAGAGTCGACGTATATGGATGATAGCAGTATAACGTACGCTGTAGAATCAGTCATATCGTAGTGACTCTAAAACAATATCTATCTTCTTAAGTAAGTTCGATTACGTGGATAATAATGAAACAACACAAGAAACGGCGAGAGTTCTCACAAAATTAAATATTAGAACAGTCAAACTGGAAAAACATGACGATTGAAGACCGGTCTTGAGTATTCATAAATAGGTTGCGCGCGATTACTTCGGCGATTACTTCCAGAAAATCCACTATGAATTGGCCGCTGTTTTTATGGTAACGTTGCACTCGAGATCGAATTGCGTTAAATATCGCGCTTTCAGGGCGCGTTGAAGTTGAAGCTTCGGCGAAGCTCGAGGTGAATTTGAAACGTTGAGCATGAAACTCAGGAAAGAAACCTGGAAAACTGCCTCGGTTCGAATTCGATTCCGATTCATTGCGTTTGCACGACTCATTGCACCGCATTCAATTCAATTCCCTCTCTCTCTCTCTCCCCCCTCCCTCCCTCTCTCTCTCTCTTTCTCTCTCTCTCTCGGAAATTTCTTAGCAATACTTTCTCTGTCGTAATTTTTTATCTACGTTGATATACGTGTGTTAATGCGTCATTAGATAACAGTCTAATCGCGAAATCAGAAGTCGCCCAGCAGAGAGATCCCTCAACAAAATTCACCTCGAAATTTTATCGATGTTTTACCTATATTTTATGTAGGTTTCATAATCAATCACTAGAGTTGTCACGTCTATTATTTCCGAATCAAGATTTATCGGCCTTACTAGTCTTACTACTGTCGGTTTTGCGTAAAAAAAAAAATTCGTGAAAAGTGATTAAGCTCTTTTTTTAATTCTTAGTACACGCGATTGAGTCATTCATTCTACGCATTTTTTTTTTCTTACAGTGACAAGGAAATCTCGCTAAGAGTCTCTATTCATCTTCGGGGGAAAAAAAGGAAAAGAAGGGAAAAAAAGGGGAAAAAACTTAAATAATCATTTTATTGATGTGAGTAAATACAGGTTATTTTATTGTAAAATTTTTGTATTGAACATTTTTTGATATTTAGAATAATTTTTGATATAACGAAAAAAGCTGAATATTATTTTACATATCAAGGGTTTCATCTCTCATAACTATTTTTAACTATGTTTAAATCGAAATTGACATGATTTTCTTAATTTATTATCTATTTACGTTGCATAATAGAAAGTTTCATTAAAATCAAAATTTGATTTTTATAAGGTGCACTTGTGAGAAAAAATTCTAATTAGAAATGAATGAATTAGAAACTTCGAATCATATCAATTAAAATTCTGATTATCTCGACTAGAATTATAATAGATGCAATCAGAAAATTCTGATTTGTCCATTTTCAATCATCCCAATTAATGTAATCACATTTTTTCCAGTGCAGTGTTGAAATATTAAAAGAAGTATCTGACTAAATAATAGTTTCTATTCCTTCCTTTTTTTAATATTAAATTTTATAAATAATTTTTAAAGATATTAAGTATACGTAAGAATCATTTGATCCTGCGTACATTGTAATGTACATCAAATTTGAAGAATTATTCTATAATTTCGTTGAAATTATTTAATTATATCGACATAATTTATATTGAATGATGTACATAATAATATATATGTATATCGGAAAAATAATCAAAATTTTATTTTATTTTATTTTGAAAAAAAAATTAATTGTTTAGCATGAATTAGTTATTAAAGTGCGCATGAATTAAAAACAAATTTTTTAAAAATATTGTTCCAATAAAATCAGTCTGAAAGAATTAATAATTTTTTATATACTTACAAAAATGATGAAAATGAACCCGGAGGAAAATGAATGACCTGCGAATAAATCGCGCGTTTGTAGTAAAAAAATAGAAAATCATCGTGTATACAAAGGATTAAATCTTGTTATCTCAATTTCTCTGCGATCGCTGGATCAAAACAGAAAGGAACGGAAAAGCTGTGTCATCGCTTTGTCGAATACAGTGAGAATATCGATAGCAGCGATATGGAAAGAATCGCGTTACTCCATTCGATGATCGGGCTCAAATCCCGGACGTCGAGAGGACATCGGAACTTGCCGCCCATCGGTTATGGCCATTTAGAAGGGGCAAGCAAATCTAATTTTTGCTCATTTCCAACACTTAGCCTCTCAGCTTTACAGTGCGAGCGCCGGTAGGTCGGCGTCAAAGTAAACCATCGTGCGGCCTCGCAAGGTCACGACCCGGCAGGCAGGCCTTACTCGGAAAGTTTGCGGACTTGCGTGCGAATGCTACAGTTGGTGGAGATAATGCGATTCCCACTTGTACGCGCGCGTTCTTGCACGTTCATCGTCGAGACGAAGAAGTAGGGGCAAGGACTTGGAATACCCACGTTCCTGAATACAGGTATTATCCGAGATTTCGAGAATTGAATACGGGAATGATACTCAAAATAATCAGATAAATGTGAATAGCACGAACAAATTACAAAGTGACGTTTGAAATGTCACATCATTTAATTATCTACAATTTTCAGGCTTTGGTAATTAATGAATTTGTCTCTATACTAGCTATGTACCAGATTTGTTAAAATTAAATGCTTATTATTAATTATATATACAGTGTATATATATATAATTGTTTAATATATATAATGTATATAGAAATGAATTGATATAATAAAAATTAATACAAATAAAAAAATATATAAATAATTATATTTAAACCATGACATTTTGTGCGCTTTATCTTCTATTATACATATTGACAAACTTATATATTTTGTAGCAAGAAATAAGTCTTTAAAAATAAGGCTTTTAACGGTTTTCGTCGAGTGTTCTTGATTCAATGCACACGCGTTAATCAAGTCCGATTTACATATTCAACAACGTCAAATTTATTCATAGACTTCGCAGAGAATATATTTAAGCTATTAATTCATACGCAATGTAAATTACAACGACAGCAGAGGAAGAACACGATGTATCTTGAGAACCATACATTTTACCAATTACCGTTAAAAGCGTAAATGGAAGCAAAGGTACCATTGATAATGGACCAACATTTTCAACGCGAATGTACACCGGAATCCCCCGCAGACTCATCAGCCATGACCGCTTAGGAATCACA
The DNA here is from genome assembly GCF_001594045.1 of Atta colombica. Taxonomy (NCBI): domain Eukaryota; kingdom Metazoa; phylum Arthropoda; class Insecta; order Hymenoptera; family Formicidae; genus Atta; species Atta colombica. Next base: position 672,642 of record NW_017259291.1, on the reverse strand, counting down.
GAATTGTACCAAAGAATTTCTGTCATTGCCCACGTACACCCCCGTTTCTATCGTCGTAAAATAATATAGTGTTAAGTGCATCGCAATATCTAAGATGAATAGTTGTGCTGCAGGAATTTTCCTTTTGTGACTATCGCTTTGCTTTACGGATCGTTTCAATAAATCGAGTATCGCATTAAATTACGTGCAATATTAGAAACGACTACTTAATTATTTAACACGGTATTATTAATGTTTATTTTTATTAATGCAGATTAACTTTAATTTTGGTTTAATTCATTTTTTTTCTAATTTTTAGAATTAAAAAAAAAGATGAAACGTAAGTTTAATCACATTGATCTATATTTGGTAAAAATGTGGACAGAATATGATAAACTTTTGTAAATAATAATAATCTTAAATAATTATACAGAATAAGAAAAAATCAAAATTGGTTGCTAAATGTCAAAATTGTTTGCAGCAGTATTATTCATCATGTTTGATTTCCTATATATTTCTAAAATTATTTTCTCTATTTAAGTTAAATTCTATTTAAGTTACTAAGGTACTTCAATAAAATCATATGGGTTATCCAAATTTAATGCACATTTTTATATTGTTTCGGACTGTACAAAAATGTGAAAAAATTCTTATCTATATAAAATTGTAAAAGTTTTAACAACGAGCTTTTACTATCATAGAAGTTGGATTATATTTTACTTATTTTGTACAGATTTAAGTTTATCTACTAAAATTTACAATACAAAAATTGATTCTGTGCCTTTAACTTTATATTGAAAAAAATATTAAATTTTAATAAATATTTATTTGAAGTTCTATGTAAATATTTACCAAGTGTAAACATATTTATTTGATGAACAAAAATCACGTCTATTAAGCTCTCCCACCATCAAAAATCAAGATCGGAATAGGTTAAAAATTTAGTGCTTTTTACGTAATTTAGTATTCTATTCCGAATTTTAGTTTAGCAAACTCAAACCGTTTAGGGGGCTTAATGGGGCAAGCTGGACCCCTCCACAGGGATTTTAGTCCCTGTGTACTTATTTTTTATATATGTATATTGTATATATTTTTTTTTATAGAGGGATCCAGCTTGTCATTAAGCTGAATCCTCCCTTCTCCATTTTTTTTATTGCTGTTAAACGATTTAAGCACTAAAATTCGAAATGGGTTATTAAATTAGTACCTAAACAGCATTAAATTTTTTGAACTTGATTTTCGATTTTCGAATGGAGAGTTCAGCTTATTAGACATATAATAATCATTTATATATCATTTTGTTTTATTGAGTAAATATTTATTTGAGAAAATCCACTGGACTCTCGAATGCCGATTGTGGTCCACCATCCAAATATTCAATATTGCCAACGGAGGAATAGTATTTTTTTCATAATTCCTTGTGTATATCATAATAAAAATTTTTTTAAATTTTGTATTTACACACCAATCTCACACATATAATTTTGATTCAAATTAAATTCAATTTTGGTTCAAATTAAAAAAAAAAAATTTCACGTTATTACGCTCTTAGATTAATTCGATTTAACGAATCTTATCGTACAATTAACAAACATATTTTCATTTTGATAATGAAAATGGGTTAAGAGAGTTTATTTATACCTGTTTCGTGACTGTGCCTGCGCAATGTCAGACAACATTCGCGCGTGTCCTCTCTCCGTTTGTCGATTAGCCATGAACTCGGCTGATTTTTTTTTCGAAGTGCCGGCATGTCATATTATTCGCGAGGGGAAAAGGCAGCCTTCAACAGCCTTCCGTACTATTTCACCGATATCGGATTCCCGTTCGGGAACAGTCGGGGCTAAAGGTCGCGGCTGCTATGTACATGGAAAATGTTTCGTGGACAAAGCGGAATATCGATTAGTATTAATTGAAAACCCTCAGTCTCACAAAAATAAAGGCGTTCGCGCAAAGAAAGAGCGTAAAAAAGGATGTTAAAAAATATTTCTGTACGTGATATTTTTGACGAGATAAGAACATATAAAAGAACAAAGTAAATAAAAGCAGGTAAAAAAGATGGAGATATAAATAAAACGATATGAATTTTAGTTCGTATTTCCTGGAACGTCACTCGTATCATGACTTCAGTGCATACCGTCGGACATATTTGTTGTTCCGACGTGGAGTAGTAAAGGCTTCCGCATGCAAAGTGTATAAAGGAATGTCAATAAAGGATCGCGTTACGAGAAATAATAAGTGGTTTCTCAAGATGCCTTCAAGAGAGACTCGAGCTCTTGTTTCGCAAATATTATCGCAAATATCAAAGAATGTGTCGAGTGCACCCATGTGCCTCAAATTATAAATTTGCTTTCAAACATTGTGCCTTCGTTGCGTTAAAGAAATTCGCGTTGTAACTATGTAGTTACAAAAATAAAGATTTCCATACATCAAGTTGTTGGTACACAACAGTGACATTTAATTTATTTCTTTGAAAACTTTAGATGGAAACAAATCTAAATCCAATTTTTAAATTCAAAATAAATTTTCTCTAGTTTCGGAAAAAAAATATTCGAGGAAAGATTTTGGCAGTAAATTTTTTAATCGCACTTTAATGCGATTTATAATAATTGTAATTCCATTGTTTGTCTGATCACCTGATTTTCGCGAATCCCCCGCTTCGCATTTAGCAGCAGTGAAATATCGCGGCTTAATCCCGAAATATCGGTTTCTGGGACACAGCGATAAATTATAAGCCTTTCGATTGCGCGATATGTATACGCTTATTTATTTTTACAGGCTATAAATCTTATTGTAAAATTATTTTCATACATTGTCCATAGAAAATTTGCAAGCGTGTAATATTTATTAAAAGGAGCAAATGTTTGATATACAGATAAAATAATTAATCACGATCAGAGATAAAAACGGTTTCGGTAATATAGTTGGTTTTTTGCATATTTGAATAACTCCTTTTTAATACAAATCGATTTCTCTTGTCATTCTGCGTAAAAAAATATTAAAATAAAAGCGCAAAGTGAATGTTTTCGAGATATTTTATATCAAAATACATGAAAACAGATACAGATAAGAGATATGAAATATTTATTCCGATATGTACAGAATATTTAAAAAATATTCATTTTTCGATAATCTTATCTGCTTAATTCTCAATTCTCTTATTTATGAAAAATGAGAAGTGATTTGTGGAAACAAATTTTATACATTTATGCAAAAATGTGATTCACTGTATGATATCAAAATTCTACTTCTAATAAAATTAATATTTTAACGTTAAGCATTTTTTAACTCTCTTATTCCCCTTATCCTGAAATTTTGATCTATTTAATCCTAATAGATATTCTCTCCAAAATTTCTTTAACTGATATTCGCCGGATCATTTTAAATTAATATACCTTTGCTTAAAGTTAACATAATTGAATCATATTTCTTTCATTTAAAAAATTAATCCGATAAGATCATGGAACTTAAGATTATTATAAGATTATTATAAGATGAAAAATATTTGTTACAAATAATTGTTCACAACGTAGTCGAAGAAAAAACGTCTACTCGACTCCGGTTGGGTTCAATTGAATACTCGATAGTTGAAAGAGTAACCACATATATTTGTTGGGAAAAATAATAGAATCGCGCGATATCTATAAATATAGGATTATTTACGTGATTGTTCACCTTGATGCCGCTGCGGCCCTGCTGCTTGAGCAAGACATTCTCCGGCTTCATGTCACAATGTATAATCTTATTCTTGTAGAGCGCGTCGAGGCAGAGGAGCAGCGAGTGCGAGAACTTGCGCACAAGCTGGAGGCTGAAACCCTTGAAGTTGTTCTTCTTGATGAGCTCGTACAGGTTGATACTGAGGAGCTCGAACGTGATGCACATGTGGCAACGGAAGGTGAACGAGTCGAACATGTGGATGATGTTCATGGTGTTGTCCTTGTCCTGCTCGCGCAGCTTGCGCAGTATACGTATCTCCTCGTGCGCCTGACGGTGGAAGCGCTTCTCGTTCCGCACCATCTTCAATGCCACGTGCTCGTGCGTTTTGTGATCATAGGCCTTGACCACTTGACCGAACGAGCCTTTGCCGATTACGCGGAGAACCTCGTACCGATAAGCCACGTGGTCGTGCGGCACATGAATGTACGAGCCCTGTTCGTTGTCGTACTCGTTGTTGTTCGGCCGGCCGATGATGCCCGGCCGTTTCTTCGCGTTCGCGCCGATGAAGTAGATTTGCTGGTAGTTGAAGATCTCGTGATGCTCGTACGGCGTCAGCTTGTTCATGTAAAGCTTCATTACCATCTCCGGCGTGATGGTCGCCGTCTTTGGTTTCACGCTAACGATGCTGTTGTTGCCGACACCACCGCCGCTTCCACCACCGCCACCGCCGCCGCCCCCTCCTCCTCCTCCTCCGCCGCCTCCACCGCCTCCACCGCCACGGCCAGCTCCGCTGTTAGAATTGCCGTCGGAACGGCCGTTTCTCACCACTGGACTGCTCGACTGGCTGTTGGGTTGCGAATGTGAATTGTGACTGAAACTATAATTAACCGGCCAGTTACTCAGGCCATAGCTCTCGCCTTTCCACGGTAATTTCTGGTAACCCACGTAAGGCACCGACTCGTCACCACCACCACCACCACCGCCGCCGCCACCGCCACCTCCACCTCCTCCACCGCCGCCGCCGCCACCGCCGGTCTGCTTCAGGCCGGTCAATCCGGTACCCTTGATGATCGGCGGCAGGTGGTTGTTGCTCTCGCTGCTCGAGATGTACGGCTGTGTCGAGATCGCGCCCGCCTGCACGAACGGATTCGTTTTGGAGAGGGGCATCTCGATCCTACTTGCCGCCGCCGACAGGGCCAAGCTAGTCATTGGTGCCCATTTGTTTCGCGTCCGTCCTATCTGTCCTCGTCGAGGTTCGCCACCGAGAACGCGCGAGCGTATCGTCCAATCGACGAATCCACGTGGCGCGCGATCAGCGTTTTTCCGTGTGTCCTGATACGCGTGTGATCCTCGCGCTCATGTCGGACGCGAAGGACAATCCGGATGTTATGGGAGACATGCTTCTCCGTTAAGACGACGATGACTTGGAGGCGAGGATCCAGGATGACTGCGCGCCGCGGACGAATTAAATTCAGACTAATGAAAAGCGACTCCAAACCGCGTCTCCTCCAGTTAAACAAATCGAAGCGAAATTGAGGAGAAGCCCTTCTCAGGAAAGGATAATTCCACTAATTGTATTATCTCCAGGGACCGCGGAAAAAAAACGACGGCCCTCGTAAATGCAGTGGACTAGAAGGGGTAGTGCACTCGCGCGCTCGGCGACGAGTTGCATAAATCACGCTGTTTCTTCGACGAGCAAGTTGTCTCGATCGTCGGTTGATCTCCTACCTTCTTTCTTCAGGTGGTCGGTCGGTGATCTCGGGCTTGACGCGAACTCACAAATTCCGGGGCACTCGCGCACAGCGGAAGAAACTACGGAACCGCACTCTCGCGACACGCACTGTCACACCCGTGGAGCCTCCGGCGAGACTCTCGGCCGTCGAGTATCGTTGCAATCGTCGCAATCGTCGCAATCGTCGCAATCGTCGCAAACCGGCACCGCAGAAGGCGATCGCGACGTCGCCTCGAACGTCTTCTAATTTTACGATCTGTCGCGCGCGACGAGGGCGAGTGCATCATCGCCGCGCGTGGAAGCGGGGCTTAACCAAAAGTCTCCCGACTCTGCTCGCTCGCTCGTGCTCTCCGTGCGGAAGGTTATTGGCACCGGGCCGCCGCCGCCGCGAGTTTGACGACTTCGCCGTCGAGGCCGCGGTCGCTGTCGCCACGTCGCCGCCACCGCCGCTGTTGCTGCTGCCGCTGCCGTTGCCGTTGCCGCCGATGTTCCATTCTTTCACCCGTCGGCGGACGAAAATACTCCCCCCGGCGGGCCCCTTCACCCGGTCCCGATTCTCCGCCGATTCTCGTCGCCGATCGATTCCACCTCGCGGCGAGACGCGATTCCCGCCTCCCGATGGCCATACAAAGAACCGCCCCTCTCTCTCTTTCTTGCTATCTCTCTTTCTCGCTCTCTTGTTCGACAAAACACGTATCCACGATGTAAGTATCCTTCAAGAGGATAACCCTCTGCCTCGAGACTACCCACGTAAACACAGACACACCGCGCGATCGCTCGAAATCTCTCACCGAACACACTTATTCGCACTCGCGACACGAAAGCCGATATTGTCTACAATACAATCCTTTCTTCTCTTCCTTCTTGTTTGTTATCTTTTTTTTTTTCTTTACTATAACGAATATCCAAATGTGACCGAATGGATCGCTCTCTTCCTCGTTCCGTTAAATCTTTCCTTTCCAAACACTTTCTTGTACTTTCTCGTACACTCTTTCACATTCTGAGCTTCCTCTCTTCTTCTCTTTCCATCGGAGAACGCACGCGCTTTTCATTACCGGCCACGACGAGTCACGCGGGCGACCACCATCGACGACAATGTAACACCATGCGCGTCATCGGTCGATTAGAGATGTCGCGGTCCGGTGTGATCGGGACGAGAACGAATCCTCGATGTATTGACGACGGCGCGTATAAAAATCGACCCGGGTGTAGTACGTCGTCGTTGTCGAGCCGTCGGTATCAATCCGACGTCGATTGGATCAGCCGGGATCGTCGGGACGATGCTCTGCCGTAGATCCGCTGCGAATTTCTCTCTCTCTCTCTCTCTCCCCCTCTCCTCTCTCTATTCCTCTCGGACGAAGCGCGGACAAAGGGAGCGCTGGTCGAATTCGTCGCTTCTGGCGCACTCGGCACTGACTCACTGGCTGTCTCGCTGCCGCTGCCGCTTCCTCTCGCAGTTCGCTCTCTCTCTCTCGTTACAACTTATACCGCGCAGCTCCCTTCCTCCTCCACCCTCCGTCTCGCTCGATCCTGTCTTCTCCTCTTGTTTTTTTTTTTCTCTAACCCCCTCAAGCGCGACGTCGCTCGGTGTCGGTTCCGTAGAAAGACCGCGACGATGACCGCCGTCGCACCACCGACCAACCAACCGCGGGGTTGATATCCGGCACAGGAATTATGCACGCACGCACGCATGCACGCACGCACGCAGGCACACTCACTCGCGGCGAAAACGCGCGACGATTCCCCGTGTTAATGCCCCAATGGAACTTAGGGAACGAGCCGAAAGGTGAGGGAACGGGGAAAGATCACACGGCGTGGACGGATCTTTACGGTGACGCGCGGCAGCGCGACGCGTACGTCGTCGTCGCTGCTTCCGGCGACTCCCCCATGGCGCTCCAGCTCCTCTGGAGTTTACAAAGCGAGTGCATATATACACGAGACGGAGCGATGTCGAGACTGGTCGGGACGCGACTGTCCGCACTCCGCACCGCACACCGCACGCACAGGTGTTCGCGAGCGGGGAAAGGGGAGGGGACGTCCCCCTTCCTAGCCGAAGCTCACTTTCTCTCTCTCTCTTTCTCTCTCTCTGTCACTCTAACTTTTCGACGGACTCTCGCGGCGCGATCGACACGCGACGCGCTGATAAGAATCTCTCCCGCGGATTCTGTTCTGTAATTCCGTTTTCACTCGGCCGTTCGTCTCGAATCCGAGACTCGAGTCCGTCCTGCTGCGCGCGTGCCGGTCGGAAAAACGTTTTTCCCCTCTCTCTCTCTCTCTCTCTCTCTTTCGCGCGCTACACCGTCCCGCACGTCAAGACGACACGCCGCGGAACGTGTCGCTTCACATAGACAGTCCTACGCAGCGGCCGTCGCGCGACTCGTATGATACTCCGACTGTACTGTCGGTTTATACCGAGCGACGGCTCGCGGATTCCTTCCGAGGTGATTTCCCGACGGGGGGGACGACGACGACGAGTTTATGGCGACACCGTCGACCGGCTCGCCGCGACGTCACGGAAGCATCTCGTCGACGGTGAGGCGAATCCCTGCGTGCGCACTTTCGTGCTCCATGACGGCGTTCCGTTCACGTTGACTTCGTCTCCGGACTCCGGAGACGATACGGGCAGATTTGCCCGCTGTCGCTGAGGTCAGAAAGCATCGTCCGTCCGCGAGGGAGCGACACTTGCTGGTCCGAGATCCGTCAGATCCGTCTGCTCTGCGTCACCGATATTATTAATAGTTATATAGTGTATACCGAGAAAATTTACTACATTTTAATATATACTTTTTTTCAATACTACTTGATATTTATTAGTAAATAAATATTTACTTAATAAAAACAAATGATTGTTAAATCAAATTAATGAATCTTATACCAAATGAATATAATGTTTACATTTAGTAAATATTTGATTACCCATGTAAAGGAAAATATATTAAAATGAATTAATATTTTAATTCATTTAAAATTTTACATTTAAAACTATTTGTGCTTTAATAACATTCATGGTCTATTTTTATTTTTTTAAATATTTAATTGGATTGAAAAATTACATTTTCTATTCAAAATTTTGAATTGAACAGTATTCACAATACACTTAGAAAAATGAGTTTTTTTTTTAGGATTGAAAGGCATGAAATGTGCTTCATGCAATTCCTATAAATGAATAAAAATGTTGGGATTGAAAAGGATTCATTTCAATGTTTGCAAATGTATTTCTAAAAATCCATTTCAATCTATTCTCGTTTACTGATAGTACTATTCGAACATTCAATATTTAAATATTTATTAAAATTTAATATATTTTTTCAGTGTACGAAAATATTGCCGAATAAAAACAACTTCGTAAATAATATAGAGTGTATTAAGTTTTAATGTATGTTTATAACTTTATTAAGTATAATATATAACTTTTTTACACAAATTTATCGCAAAGTAGTAATTAATTACTTATTTTTTTGTATATTAAAAGCATCGTTATCCAGCGTTTTTAAAACTTAAAATAAATAATTTTCGATATTAAATTATTCAGTATTAAATTTCCGAAAGAAAAGTTCAGTTATGTATTTCTAAAGTTCTTTACATACTTCTTTATATAGTATTAAAAGAAAGTCGTTTGCGAGCTTGCATTAACTTTCTTTCTCAGACTGCACAAAATTATTTATGATAAATGTTTATTAATATTCATTTTTTGAAATGTTATATAGATATTTTATATATATTTTATATAAAGCTTTATTCGAAATAT
>NW_017259291.1:656606-663429 GCF_001594045.1 Atta colombica | reverse complement strand
TATTTCATAATATTTATAATAAATGTTTATGATCTGTACAATCTAAGATCACAGAAATATTTACAAAATATTTAAAATAAATCTTATAAATAGTTATAAATATTTTATAAATATTTTATAAATATTGTGTGCTGTTTAAGTTATCAGTTCTTACGATTTGAATGTTTACATTTAAATTCCGCCTCGTATTCATTTCTATCACTGTAAATTAACTTTAATCTCTTTATTATTTAATTTGCTTTCTATCTTTCTCTAATTTCTAAGAATTAAGAAAAATAAAGAATAAATTAAACTGGGATTATAAAGTTCATCCACATTGATAGAAATTGGACATTAATCCATCGATGTAATCGAACTTGCTTTGATGTTCACTTCTATATTCTGATATAGACTAACTTTAATTTTGATTTAATTTATTGTTTTTTTTCTGATTCTAAAATTAGGAAAAGATAAAGAATAAATTAAACCGAGATTAAAGTTAATCTACATTGAAATGAGTTTCAAATAATTCAAAATTACTACCAGATTTAGGATGTCCTACAGCGAAAAGAAACTCTTCATTTGATTAAATTAATTTAGTTTGTCTTTATTTCTTTCATTGGAAAATATATGTATTTAAGTCAAATATAATGTTTCAACAAAGTTTGAAAAAATTTTTTCAAAAGAAATAAATTAATTCAGTTATACAATTTTTTTCTGTATTTACAATTTTATTAGCTTTATGTAAAATAAAATATCAAATCAATTGCAGATATGAAATATAAATTAAAATATATTAAAAATATACTTGTTAAAAATAGACAGCATAGATAATTATATAAGTGGAAATAATGGAATCAGATTCTCTGGGTTAGAAATCCGATACGATTTTCTACGAGGTCTGTTCTTTTTAGCTTTCATGTACAATTTAGTTTTCCTCTTTTTCCAACGTGAAAAGAAAAAAAGAAAAAATAAATCATGCAAGAATTTCAGTTAAAAAACAAATCTGAAAAGATCACCTTAGTCTGCAAAGTTGACCTTATATCACTTTGTGTCACTTTTTACTTTAAATGTAATTAAACGAATATTTAACGTACTTCTTTAAGAAAAGATTCAGAAAATATTTGTAGAATAAAAATATCAATGTAACCGTTTTAGGTGTGAATTTTAATTCATATTCGAATCGTCGTCAAATCAATTAAATATATAATTTCGTTAAAATTGCACCGATTCGGTTCGATCGAAGAAGTTATTGCTTCGCATATTTCTTACATTCTTTCGTGTATTTGAGAGATCGAGATGGATTCATATTCGAAAAGGAGAAAGAAGGGATGATGAGCGAGGACGTCAAGAATACGTATATACATGAAATGTGCTCATATGCTTGCCATATGATTCTTAAGTGCATGTGCGCATTCGGAAATCTGCGCAACCGATCAGGTGATTGTTTCAGCATACTCGTGCTTATGCGTGACTACTTTAGGTACCTTTAAATTCCTTTCTCCTACGATTTCTTTCTACAAATTTTGATGATTCAGGAAAAAATGTTTTATGTATAATTATAGAAAATTATATACAATTATATATAAATAATAATTTTGTGTATAAATAGACATATTTTATGTATAATTCTATATAATTATACATATAACATTTTATATAATTTTTTATATAATTTTATATAACATATTTTTTCCGAGGAATTCGACAATTTTTTTAATTGATTAAATTGCATAAAAAAAAATTTTTAGCTACAAAAGTTATTTTTAATTATATTTTTTTCATTATGTGTTAAACGATAAAATATGATTACAATAATTTTATAACAACTATAATAGTAATTATAGTAATCTTAATAAATTAAACTTTTATAAAATATAATTCTATTGATGTTATCAAAGTAACATTATGTTATTTGATAAGATATGTAATTACTAAATCGATGGCGACTAATTTAATCGATAGAACTGCTGACGACAGCTAGAATATAAATGGTTTAAATAATTAATTATGCATTTGTTAGCCTTAACCTTAAGTTTCTTTCTGCGTGTCAAACAATAGAATAATTTAATAATCTTATCTATATTAATAAAATAATACAGATATTACTTAAATCAATCGTCAATATTAATTAATGGTAATATTAGTTAATGGTTTGAGTCATTCTTAGACTATCAACGTTTCTATCAACGTAAGATTAACTTTAATCTCGATTTAACCTACTATTTATTTTTTTCTCATTCTTAGGTCCAGTTCTACCTGCAATGTAAAATTAACTTTAATCTCAGCTTGACTTATTGCTTGACTTACTTATCTTTTTTTAATTCTTAGAATTCTTAAAATTAGATAAAAGTAAAAATTAAATTGAAAAAGATTAATGTTAATGTTAGGATAGAACATGATAGGACCAGATTAAGATCTTTTATTTGTTAATGTCGCATTAATCGTTACAGAAATATATTATTGATTACTTTCTATTTTTTATTTTTTTAAAGAAAATTAATTTTAAAATTCATGAGTGAAATACATCTTTTATCTTTTTAAAGTTTTTTTTTTCCAATTATTTCGTCATTATTCGAAATTTTTAGATTTCGTGAAACTTGAAAAAATTTGGACTTCGAAAAAATCTTTTCTTAAAAGTATTTAAGTATAAATAAAAAATGTTTAGAACTCAAAAAAAAAATTATTATTTATATAATAAAATATCGATGGATTAAAAGATTATGATGGATAAAAATATGGATTAAAAGAAATAAAAACGTAAAATATTATTAAAAGAGAAGAAAACATTTTTAAAACATGTAGGCTTTAAAAAATTGTTTCATTTCAAATAACATTCGAAATGATTCAAGATAATTTTTACGATACATTTTCATCGCGCGCGTATAATAAGTAATTTAATCGAAGTACTTCAACTGAATTACGATTAATTAAATCGGTGATTAATTCGCGATCGAATGATTGCAAAATGTGTTTCGTCCCTGATCCGACATTTTTTTCCGCGACAAGAAATTAATCATTCTATCCACGTTAACAAGATACTGCAGACATTACTGACTCAGCAAACTAATCGCCGATTAAATTAATCGAATATTCGATGGAAGTCTCCCTCACTGCACCGCAAATGCATACGCGGCTGAGCACGTTGCGCAGATTACGTCACGTCCGACTAACTCAACCTGACGAGTCTCGTACGGCGTCTCTGTGCACGCTAGCGTTATTTTGACCCGAGACCGAGTCCACAGCACAGCTGATAGCGCGTCGCGTACGTCGCAGTACTCTCAGTAGGTGATAGCACGTTATATCGTCACGAACATGAATTTGACACCCAGGAGATCATACAAGGAAAAACGCTCGTTCGGTGAGTTCAATTAATCGCTTCTCAGATGATATCTCCGAGCGTAGGGCTGCCTATGGTAGAGTGTAATATGTATAGGGAACACAAAGGGCAAAAAGAGAGATCGCGTCCTTTCATTCAGGTTTCCTATTATCGAGTAAATCAGAATGGATTCGCAATTATTCCGTTTTATTTCTGGAAAACACAATAGAAATTTAGTCAATAATTGAATAATTCCGATCCATTCTGACTCGTTCCAAGGTAGATGCCCTGATCTATGAGAAGAATTCTAGATTACTTAAAAACCTTCTCGACTTTCTCTGAACGATCGAAGACGCGCCCTTTGTTACTTTCTATTATAATTTCATTATAATTTTTCGTCTGCGATCTGTCGTGCGACGACCAAACCGATTGCGAGGGGCGTTCATTTACGTCGTAAGCTAATATCGACAAGTGTGATAGCGCGAGCGTTGAGAAACAAAGCGGGTTGAAAACAAAGGGTGAGAAGCACGAGGGCGAAAGGCGTTAAAACTGGAATTGCTATTGTGTGTGTATTTCGTGGAAAGAGAATTTTTTTTTATTGCGCAACTGATACGATTCGACGAGAGAACGAGAAAACATTCCTTGGTTTATTGCACATTTTCTTTATCTCGGATATTATTTTTAGTTAGATTTACGATTTCTCAGAATATGGCACAACGTTATTTTAACGTAGAGAATGAACTCTGAGTGGATACCATATCATAAAAGAATACAATCTTTCGATGAGTGTTAAGTTAATTAAGACGAAGAATGGATGAAGAATGGGTGCTTTCCATTTACAATTAGTGAGCTTTTCATAAGTATCGTTCTGCCTTTGTTTTTGATGGAGTCAAGAGAGATATAACGTTGTTTGTGACTTAATTGTTTGACTTAATTGTATCACCAAATGGAAAACAATTATTTCTTGAAGCTGCAATTGAAATCTTCTCTTTTGAAATCAGTGGAGCTTCCAAGGATTGATAAAGGCGTATGACTGAATTATTTTTGTCATAGCTCATTATTATATATCATGAAACATGATATCTAGGTAGCATGGAACATTCCAACATTTTCTTATTTGGTCAATGCACTTGTTTTATTGACAAAATGCATCATTTAATTTTCCACAAGACATAATTATGTAAAATAATATTGCCATACACAGAGAAGCTTACAGTATCACTGTTGTAATGTTTGCTATTTTATTACAATATTGCTGAAATGTTGCAGTGTTGCTGTAATGCTGGAATGATCCATGCTAAATAAAGATAGAGTATGATCATTGCTGTAATATTGCTGAAATATTTCGCTATCTGAATAATGATTATATTCTCTAACTGATTCGGTCAATGTTTATTTTGCTGTGAACAAGATGCATTATAAAATTTTTTGACATAACTGTATAGAATTATATTTAGACCTTACCAAATTCAAGAAGTTAGTTATTTATGCAAATAAAATTGACGAGGATTTTAAATCAGATGTGTAATTTATTATTCTGGTCGAATTAAGAAATATTTCAAAATTTGTACTGATGTGAAATATGTATTAATATGTAAATAATTGTTTCTTTTGCCAATCCAGAGCAGCGATCTGTTAGTGCAGAGGAAATCAGAAAGCTGCATCCAACTAAAATCCCCATTATTGTAGAGCGTTACAAATTAGAAAATCAGCTGCCACTTTTGGACAAGAGTAAATTTCTAGTGCCAGATTTTCTAACTGTAGCGGAATTTTGCAAAATAATCAGGTATGTTTCTTTGTATATATTTCTCACAGCATTTTGTAAAATACAAATAAATTAATGTATTTTGCACAGACGTCGGCTACAATTGAATCCTACGCAAGCTATTTTCCTACTAGTGAATCAGAAAAGTATGGTAAGCGGTAGTTTGACCATGGCCGAGCTCTATCAAAATGAAAAGGATCCAGATGGTTTTCTGTACGTTGTGTTCGCTAGTCAGGATGTATTTGGTAATCATTAACCGTTTACGTTGCGAGCTAATTTTAAACCATGTGAGTAAGATTCTTTATGATTCGACATTGCAACTTATTGTTCAAGACTAAGTTCAAGATTAATAATTGATGCAAAATTACAGGCAAAAAACGAAATACCTCCTCGGCACTTAATGATACTTTGATAGATGTTTATGTGGATTTTTGTGGGGATTCTACATCTGCTAGCAACTCTGTCTGCCTTTATTGGAAATGTGCAGAATCTTTGTGATCAACTTACCGTACCTGGAATAATTAACAGAACAATCAATTTGTTTTTTGGAATGTGTATAAATTATGGTGCTTTTTATCCCTTTGACATACGGACAAATTACATTTGATATAAGTTAGTATAGCGTTTACTTAGTTTACTCTAGTAATGATAAACTTTACTACTAATTTTAGCGGTAGTAAGTTATATAAAATTATAATAAGAATAATATGTATCTAAAGATATTATGTGGACATTCTTTTTTCGATAGATCAAGAAATTAAGGGAGATTTTCTCTTTCTTTCAAGTCCACACCTTCATTTAATAAAAAAATTCGTTACTTTAATAAGTTTCAGATATGATATTTGATTAATTTGTTTTTACACATCACATAATAGGCCAGTCTTTTTTAGTTTGTTTGCAATTCATGTTAAATCTTTATACTATTACATTAGCTTTTAAGCGTAAAATTTGTTACCGTTACACAAATGTAATTGAAATCAAAACGAATTATGTTTGCCAATTCAGCAGAATTGATAGATTCTGTTGATAGTTTCGATTATTACATTACATTTTTATGTGCTATAAAATATGTAACATTTCCGAAACTATATTATGATGACAAGATGTTTTTATGAATACAAAATATCTTGCTGCCATAATATCACACATATTGTTAGTATTATTTTTACCACACAATGCTAGGACATTGAAAAAAAAGTGTTCATGTACATAATCCGCAATGTATAATGTACGGTGATATGCGTTAAATTCTCATAAAATTACATTAAGTTACACAAGATATAAAATTGATCTCTCAAGTCAACGATGATACACAAAGTTAGTTAAGTACTACTTTAATCACTAAAACTTCAGGGCCATGTTTTAAGATAATCCGACGTAAGATGTCTTCTCTCTGTAAGAAACTCGTGCAATAAGCCACCAAAAATAAAGAAAACGAAAACGTATAAATTTAGGTATTTGTTAAGGCATGAGCAAGAAAATCAGAAGAAGGCAGACGTTTCTGAAACTTTTTAAATATTGGATAAAACATTGGATAGTTACGCGTTTGTACATTAACATATAGTCTCTCTGAGCTTTTTTTTAATTCTACTTTATAACGAATGCCAATTCATAATTACTCTACGCATCTATTTAATATACAGTCGACATTTATGTAAATATCTACTACTAATGTAATTCAATTTTACTATACTATAATTAGAGACAATTTTAAACATAAGAATATATTTCTAATAATAGGTTCAATTTTGTAATGCATT
>NW_017259291.1:651974-656506 GCF_001594045.1 Atta colombica | reverse complement strand
TATATATATACACATATATATATGTGTGTGTGTGTGTGTGTGTGTGTGTGTATGTATGTATGCATGTATGAATGTATCGTGCAACATACAATTATCGTACAACAGAATTGAATATTTACTAGGTAAAAATTCAGAAAAATATCATAGTAACATTGTTTTAGTTGCACTTATGCTTTCCACGCTTAAAACGAAATAGGTATATATCCGAGCTTTGGAGAGAGAAAAAGAGACAAGGAACAAAGTATAAGATAAGTGCAATTAAAATGAATAACTATGATTAAATTAAGGACAGTAGTGATACTAGCAGTAGACACATTGCGTTTAGTGGCTATTCAGCTTACGTGATGAAAGTTTATGTACCCCACATTGTGCGACGTATTTGCAATAAACTAATTTTTTTCATATTTAATGTGTTATTTGTTATTTCTTATTTTCAGAAAAAAACTTCGAAATTGTTATCGAGCATTCTTGCAAACTCTGATAAATTTTAATGTAGTGCATGCTGCACACACACATTACATTAATAATAAGATAAAATATAACGAATGCTAAAAATGAATGTAAATGTAAACTTATTAAATTTATTAGCAGTAAATGCAATATACAATATAAAACTGTAGTTAGCAAAATAGTTTTTATAATTCAAATTATTGCCTCTAATCAAAATCTTAAAAGAACGTTAAGTTGGCTAAAGAATTAAGCCGATTATATAAAATTAAATATTTTGGAAACTAAGCATTTCTGTAACTTCGCATTTATTATGGATTTGATTACATTTACTTAGGGACTTATTCATAGTCTATTCTTATTTCAAGATCGTCTTAAGTAATGTCTTAAGATGCTAAAACAGCCTTGTGATTGGTCCGTGACATTTTAAGTCTGTACTTAAGATGATCTTGAATATAACAATCGATTATGAATGTTTGTTCTTGCTTAGTACTATATACTTGTAAGATTTGGAATTTGGAAATGTCAAAACTTTGAGAACGTGTAGGGGATTGATAAACTAAGAAAAAAAGTCTTGTAGAAATATGCTCGTTTTCACTTCGTTTTGAAGAAAATCGCAAAAAAGATAAAACGTAGTTTTCATTTTTGTACTTTCTCATTACTTATTTATGTTGTATCATTCATTATTTATTCACTTGCTTAATGTAAATATTCAAAATGTTCAAAGTGTTTGCCTCTTTTACCTGAAAACGGAATTATTATTATTGTTTTCGTGTACGATTTTAGTGGCGATAATACTTTAGAGTGCAAGAACATAACTACGTTTTGTTTTTTTTTGCGATTTTTTCCAAAAAGCAAAAACGTGTATCTTTACGGGATTTTTTTTCTTAGTTTATCGATTCTCTACATGCTCCCAGTTTTGACATTTAAATCCCAGATATTCTGTATATCTTTAAAGCTTAAAAATCGAAATCGATTTTTTGCAGTATACCAAAATTGAGCCAAATTAAAATAAGTAAAGTTAAATTTCTTAAAAAAGATTGAGCCATTCTTTTTTAAGATTGACTGAGTTTCTTCTGAATATTCTTTAGAGTGAGATATCACCAAAGAATTTAGAGAGTAAGGAGCTCCACACAATAAAAGGAACAGAGAACCTGAAATCATATTGTGGAATACACAGTTTCTGATAGGTTGACATTCTTATTCTCTGTTCTCTATTCCTTTTATTGTGCGGAGTCTCTAAGATATCTTCCGCTTTTCGAATCGAACTTTCGTCCCGCCAATGAACTTTATACAACATGGCGCCATCCTGATAATTTAGCCTGTCGCGGCGCAGTGTTCGCGAAAATCCACTAAAACGGAACGGTGATATTGAGCGCTCTCTGCGTTCTGTGAGCTTTTTCTGATTGGTCTACATATTAGAGTTGAACGGAATACGCCAATCAGATGGAAGAGCTCACTGAGCGCTTGTTCTGAATGCACACATTGCGATAACATGTTTACATGCTCGATGACACAGAGGGCGATGCGAGATGTCAAGATATACGCGCAGGAAGTGGGGATGGTGGCAGGACAGGGAAGGGGAGACGAAAAGGTAAAGGTTAGAAGAGGTTATGAACTCTAACCCGCGGTCGAAGTCTGGTAGCTAGCCCGCTGGTGTCTGCTGGTTTCGATTGCGCGACGGCACAGATCGGTCGTCGCTGCTGCTACCCGTGAAGGTGAGTTGCGGTTCCTCTCTTTTATCTATCAATGTCTCTCTCACTCTCGAGGTTCGTCCTCGAGCGCACGGGAGATGTTTTTTTTTGCATTTTCGCGTGCACGGCGACATCCTCCCGAGGGAAGAGTTGTGCACGCGCGCGCGCGCACACACGCTCATAATATTCACAGCACATCGTCCGTCGGCCGTCGCCGTCGACGATGGTGAGAAAGCAATAGCTCGTGAGACGGTCGTCGTTTTCTTTTCGTTCCTCTTCATTTGCGTTGAATGACGACAATGAATCGAATCTAGCGTGACGAATTCCGGTTCGGGTTTAATGCCGATAAACTTCGAATACGGAAGGGACTGCGTTTTATATTGTGTGTCCCTTTTGCACGCTCAATGGTGTCACCGCAGGTTACATTTCGCTTCTTCACCACGCGCCAACCTCCTCCGAACGTTTAATTAATGACACGAGATGCTATGCTCCGAGTCGAAGGGTACGAAATAAAGCGAATCTTGTTTCTACGAGATGAGGATTTCACGAATGCTTGAAGGCGTTTCTCTCTATGACGTAACGCTCTTGTGTACGGAATGTTTCGTCTTCGTCATCAGAGAACTGTAAAAGCTACGTCACACAAAACAAACTTGAGTGAATTGGCTAATCACACTAAAGACTGTAAGATAATGTAAACTGTAACAAATCCAAAATTTTCATTTGCTTACTGCTTAAGTTTTTTTTGTGTGTCATAATCTTCACTTTAATGGATTTTCTATTATAAGTT
The DNA here is from genome assembly GCF_001594045.1 of Atta colombica. Classification (NCBI taxonomy): domain Eukaryota; kingdom Metazoa; phylum Arthropoda; class Insecta; order Hymenoptera; family Formicidae; genus Atta; species Atta colombica. Next base: position 653,578 of record NW_017259291.1, on the reverse strand, counting down.
CTAAATTTTAAGTCATAAAAAATTGACGGATCACAGTTGAATATGAGAAAAATATTTAATTATAATTGGTCAATTTCTTGCAGCTTAATGCCTGTATTTATAACTAGGCTTTATATTTAAGGCTTCTAAGTTCATCTTTAGAGCCAATAATTTGTAGAATATTTAAAGATAAATTTAAAGAAGTCTTAAACATAAGGCCTAATTATGGATATAAGATTAAAGCTTAGGTAATGATTCATGTTTTAATAATTCGATTATTATCAAATCGATTATTATCAAAATCTATATATATCCTTATTTTATATTCAATTGAAAGAATTTCTATATTTGGTAATCTTTTTTGACTTAGTGATAATCTCAAATAATTTTTTTAAATTTTAATTTACTAAAATTTCTTTCACATGAAGCTACTTTACTGGAATAGTTAAAAATATTCTTGCTACTACTTGTAAGTTTGGATATGCTTTGATTATAAAGAATAATCATGAATTAATTTTAAAATATCTTATAATAAAATTTAATGATAAAGGAAAATTGATTCTATATTTGTAGCATCAAATAGATCTTAAACTAAAAATCAACACCTGCATTAGTAACGAATTAAAATATGTATGAAATTATATTGCCATGTTTGCATTTTACTTTTACACAGATAAAATCAATGTATAGCTTTAATATGCATTAATGCATTTAATTGAATTGGCTAACACTCTAATAAATTTTTTTGAGAGATCTCAGTCCAGATTCAGAATGAAAATTGAGGCAGTCTTGAAAATGAAAAAGAGTGACTTATAATTTATTTCTTTGAAACCTTACTATTTGAAATATATATTGTTGAAAAAATGTGTCTCACTTTTCAACTTCAGTGTTCATTTTCACTAATCCCATAATCATACATAAATTAACTTTAATTTCGATTCAATTTAATCTTCACAATTTTCTGATTCTTAGAAGTAGAAAAAGATGAACAGTAAGTTATATTAAGATCAATTTATTAATCTACATAGGTGGAAACGGGTAAAAGAGTGAGATTTCACTAAAAATTTTAGAGAGTAGCCTTAATTTCAATTTTTAGCCTCAAACTCCATAACGAAGATTGTTTCAGCTAATAACACAAAACAATTATAAATTTGCAAAGTCAGTAAATATAATATTTATGGTAGTCACTTAATCAAATTGATCCGAGATAAGAGAGAAACTCGGAGAGTTTCATCAAAAATTCTCAAAAGACAAAGGTCTGGTTTTTCATTATCTAATTAACTTGTGGTTGAGCTTAACCTGATGTTTCATCCAATGGGATTCATCCATGACATCATCATAAATGAAGCACATTGGATAAAACATCAGGACCACAAGTTAATCAGGTAATGAAAAACCAGGCCAAAAAATGACGTAATAACCGAACCAAAACACGAACATGTCCTCCTACACCGATCCATTTCTATGAATGTACATTAACTTTAACATGTAGCTTAAACTCGATTTAATTTACTCTTTATCTCCTTCTAGTCTTAAAAATTATATCCGTTTCTATCCCAATATAGTTAATTTAAACTTTAATTTTGATTTAACTTATTTTTTATCTTTTTCTGATTCTTAGAACT
>NW_017259291.1:641809-651874 GCF_001594045.1 Atta colombica | reverse complement strand
GAGAGAGAGAGAGAGAGAGAGAGAGAGAGAGAGAGAGAGAGAGAGAGAGAGAGAGAGATGAAGAGTTAGTTGAACTGAGATTAAAATTAAACTATATTGGTAGAAACGAGCACAAGTCGTCAACAAAAATTTTATCCACTCTTAATTATTTCCCATTGAATCTCCTCTTGGAGAAACGTTTTCTCAACATCTTTCTCGGGAGGTAATTTCAACGAATTCTCTCGGATTTTGAGAGAGTTATCATTCATTTTCTTACACGACCACTGACATTTCAATTCAATCGTTCATGCATATTCAAGAGTCAGCGGGATAGACTTCGCGGAATGTACGCATGTTCGCATTCGAAAATACATGTTCAAGAGTTGGGCAATAACTTGATGTTGCCGAGTGTAACTCGGCGCGATCGCCAGAACAAAGCTACGCGTCGCTTTCAGTCGTGGACGTGTCATCGCGTGCGCGATTTTATTTTCGGACGTGATCCGCGAATATATAGGTATGCCCGTACACAAGCTCTTCGGAAAGAATAAATCGCGACCCGGCGCACCGTCAGGCGGGACGAGGACAGATCGCCGCGTTGCCGTGTCGATTCGCAGCAGGCAGGCGGATGGAATAGAGAGGCGGTGACCAGGGTGACCTTCGGACTCACGAGCGACCTTTACCTGCCTGCACGGATCGTACCGTTGTACAGATGTAATTACTCACAGACGGGACTGTTCTCCTCGTCGTATGTGTGTCAGCAATTCCGAGAACCACCAAAGGCTGCGTTCGAAAATACTACTCGAATGCCTCCGAGTATTTTATCTTTGTTGTTCACCGAAACAAAGATAAAATGATACTCGGAGGTACTCGGGTAGTGTTTTTGAATGCAGCCAACGAAAACCTGCCGAGTTCCTTGAGATAACCGTTCGAAAGCGCCAAGTCGAACCTGCGAACTTCTCTCTTGGCTTGGTAAAAATCTGCACGTTTGAAGATGGTCTTTGAATAATGAAAAACCTTCATGATATTTGCATGATCTTTTTCGAAGAAAAATGATTGAATAATTTTCACCTTACAAAATCAGTAAAAATATTATGGCTATTTTTGCTGAACTTATGATAAACTTGCCTGAAATGAAAAATATTGCAGATAAAAAATAATAATCACTAGAATGGATTTATTACTCTACAGTAACAATTAGTGTTAAATATTTCAAAGTAAGTTGATATACATATCCAATTCTGGAAACTGCGCGCCAAAAAAAATCTTTCGGTTTTGAAACGTAATTGTGAACAGAACTAGAATAGTATTACGTATTAAATTGACCAGCAATAATAATTTTTGATAAGCTTAAAAGCTTAAGCTTAAAAGGATATTAATTTGATGCTAATCTAAGTATTTTAAGAACTCTAAATAATTATTGCGAAAAATATTACCTTACAGTAAAGTAAATCATACTATTCTCAAAACTGCATGAACAACTTTTAAGACTTTATATATTTGACTTTATATATTTTATATATTTGAATTTTTCCACACAGTAAAGTAAATTTTATTTAGATGATGTATGGTAATTTATAGAGTTACTTTACGAAATTTAGAAACTTTATGGTACGATCGCTATGGGATCGCTCATTTACTAGAAAAATAACTTTTACGTAAGTGAATTCCTGTTTCTACATGGACCTGCCTGTTAATTCCATAAAATTTATTAAAATTCTATTACTTTACATTTTTTTTTCATGCGGGTTTATTTTTGTAAATTAATTTTAATCTCGATTTAATTAATTTTTTACCTTTATTATCTAATTCTTAGAAAAAAATAGCAAGTATTACCAGAAAAGAATAAAAGGTAAATTAACTCGAGATGTTTTAAAATTAATCGATATGTTTTTATAGACTGAACAGGGTGAGTTCGACCAACTACAATTAATTTAATCAATCAATGGGACCAATTTTATTAATTTGGATGAACTTCTTCTCGGTTTAATTTATTCTTTATCTTTTTCTAATTTCTCAGAACTGGAAAATCTAATTATATAATAAGTTAAGTAGTTATTAGCTAAAAAAAGATCAAAGTTTATCTACTTGGTAGAAGTATCTTGGTAGAAATGGATATCGAAGCGATTTTGACTAAATTCCAATTTAATCCGATTTAGTCTGATTAGATAAGACTAATTCTCCAATACGGGTCTAAAATGGGTCAGTTCATAATTGGAATATGGTGATCTAGGTTATTTTCCTAATTATTATATAGTATAATGATTATAGTATTATATAATGATATGATGAATAATTTTACAATCTCACAATCTTTTTCACTATTTTGTTTTATTAATGGAAGCTAATTACTATGCTATATTTATGCTAAGTTTGGGTGTTGTAATTTTTTATATAGCTGAAAAACTTCTTTTAAAAATAATAATTTAAAACTTTAATGAGCCTCAAGATCTCACATGTTTTTTTAACGTCACAAAAAATAGTTCCGTTACGAATTTATAATTAATTAATTTTAATTTCCACTTAATTTATATATATTCGTTATCTTTTCTACTTCTTATGCTCGTTTCTATCAATGTAGTTTAATTTTAATTTGGTTCAATTTTATATATCTTTCTCTAGTCCTAAAAATTAGAAGAAGAGAAAGAATCGATATTAAAATTAACTTGATAGAAACGGGCAATTGAACTAGAAAAAGATAAAAGCTAACAGTAAGTTGAACTGAGATAATTAAATTTTAATTAAATTATTAAAGTTAATCTACATTGATAAAAATATAGATAGCAGAGCGACTTTGGAAATTATCATTTTAATTGGCAATTAATGTTTATTTCTATCAATGTAGAGTAACTTTAATATGGATTTAATTTTTTATTTTTTTTTAATTCTTAGAATTAGAAAAAGATAAAAAATAAGTTAAATCTTAAAGTTAATGTATATTGATAGAGAAAATATAATTCGGCTGGAGTGGACTTGCTTGTAACAAAATTTTCAATATCTATTGTTCCGAACTTCTTGATCTTCTTTTTCACGTATTAAATAGTGTGAAATTAGTTTCGAGTGAGTTAATGAAATAATTTAAGTATTATTTGATAAGCTAATCACTGGTTAATTAACTGGAGTTTAATGGAAAGCGATTAAGTTAATTGGAATTTTATGGAAGTTGCCCTACAATTAGAGATAAAAGTGTGACGGGTGATAACAGAAAGTTTGAGAAATAAGTTTCTCGCGAGCTATGGATGGAAGATGACAATCATTTTTTTGCGGAAAATATCAAAAAGATTAGCGTTACTTCAAAAGTCACAATTAAAAAGAATGTGATTTTCGAATTATCAATAAGTCGGGTAAAAATTATTCTAAAGTAAATTAACTTAAGGAGATCTTAGACGATTTATCATATTTTAAATTACATACAGACGATTTATGTATCATTGACACATTATTACATGCTACTATATCAATATCTCACGCACACATATACATAAATTTTCGTGTAATAACGGTTTTTTAATTATATTAAATTTAATTTTAAGACGTTACTTTTTCGTGCAAAACTACTAGTCTGTGGAATGGACTACTATTTTGTAAGTACAGATTGCATAACTTTTGTATAAAGCAAAAATGTTGTCACGATATGACAACTCTGGAACGCTATATTGAACTAAGAAATGATAAAGATCTCAATTTCGAAATTTTTTATCGTTCCGATATAAACTTAACTTCACATTATATTTTAATTCTGGAAAAAAATTTCCAAATCTGTAAAAGAGGAAAAAATTTTATACAAAAATTATATGATTTAGTCGATAATACAGATGATTTTACGATCCCTTTAACTCCCATAGTTTGCCCACCAAATAATACTTGTGTTGCTCTCATAAGCCGATATTTATAGTCGATTCTTATATTTGAGACTATCTCAAGTAACACAATCTTAGGGTCGTAGCAGAAAGATTGACTTGTAATCTTAAGCGTCTTATGATTTAAGTCTTTAGTAAGTCCGGATCTAGATTTTTATGCTTTAAGTCATAAGAAATGGACGAATCACAATCGATTATTCTATTCGGCTGTAATTCATGATCAGTTTCTTAAGATTTAAGACTTAAAAGACTATTGTAGATCTGGACTTATGCACAAGAACTATCTTATGTCTTAAGGTGTATAAATACTAAATACGAAGTGCCTTTAAGACATAAGTCATAAGACAGTTCTTGTGCTACTGAAGACGTAAGACTTAAGTCATAAGACACTTAAGTCTTAAGATTAGTCAATCTTTCTGTTATGGTCCTTAAGATGTTATAAGCTAATTAGAGAGCATTAGCATCTCTTAACATTACTTAAAATGATCTTAAAATAAGAACGGATTATGAATACCGCCTTTAAAATTTTCAAAAAGATCATAATGTCTATTACCAGAATGGACACGTTTTAAGTTGAATTGTTTTTATGAGTAAAAAAAGAAAGTTTTCTACAGAGAACATTTAGAGTTAAGACAATTTTAATGATCGAAGTTTGAGGATTATTTGTTTTATTTTAAATTTAATTTAATTATTTTAGCTGATGAAAGGAAATAAAAATGTTGGTAACATTTCGAGTTACGTCACTTTTGATGAATTATTATTCCGAATTTGTTATAATTTTTTAGGATATCATCGTCATATAATTCTAAAAAGATATTTTTTTAATAGTTACACGATGTTTGATTATGTTTCTAAGAGTACATTCATTTTGTAGATATTATTTATTTTTAATCAGTAATTTTTTGTTAAGTTAGTAAATTGTTTTTCTCCTTTTCTGAAAAATCGAATTTTTTAGTTGTGTCACTTTTGAAGTGGGGACCGATATCCATGATACTCTGAATTTAATTCTTCGAATCATGGTGGATTATAGCCGAAACAGAATCGATTGACGCTCGATGATCAAAACGAACGATCGTGGAATTTTCGCGAGAAACTCACAGACCTGTCGCGATTAAAACGCGATATCTACGATTTATCCGCTGATAAGAACGTAAACAGTGGAAATACCGTTTTTTTTTCACAATACATCGCCAGTCAATCGTCGCGCGTGTGCACCGGACAATGCGAAGGATACGCAAAAGCGAAAACGTACATCTGACTGTGAGATCATCGCCGCATACACAAGGGAACCGATTGCTTACGTGTGCAAGGAAAAAACCGAAACGCGCAAAAGCGCGAGTGCATGTGGTGTTCGCGCTTTTGCGTTCGGGAGGGAACAAAGATACATGACGTGAGGCTTTTTTGATGAAAATGGCTTGTATGTAAAGGTTAATCTATAGCGTGGTATTTGCTTCCTGTTTCTTAGATTTCGCATGCTCTAACATGCTCCTATCATAGCTTCTATTCACTCCAATAGATTCATTAGAGTGAGTAGAAATTATGGCAGGAGCATGTTGGAGCATACAACGTGTACAAACCTCTTGTTTCTTGTCTTTCCTCTTTTTATAAATGTTTTATCAATATTGTTTCTTGTCTTTTCTGAAGTTTATCAATTTTTATCTCGAACGACAAAAAAGAGAGAGACAGAATAAAGCTTAAAGCCTATTCTACAATGTGCTTTTTACTATTTTTTACTTTTTGCTTCTTATTATTTGGTTTTTTGTTTTATGTCACCAGAGATAAAAGTTAACGAATTTCGAAAGAAACAAGAAATACATAGCAAGAAATATTGTCGATAAAATGGTTGCAAAGGAGAAAAAAGCAAGAGACAGGAAATAAAGAACACATTGTAGAATAAGCTTTAAACATAATTGAAAAATAATAGAAATAGAGAATGACATATTTCAAGTTATCAGATATTGAATATTCTGCAGATATACACAATTTCTGATTGATTGAAATTATTCTTTGTTTCTATTTTCTGTGTTTTTTTAATTGTGTCCTAAGCTTAAAACTCAATTGAAAATACAGGCAATGGTAACAAGGACTAATATCTAGATATCTAGATTTTTTAATTGTGTCTCAGATTTTATGGGTTGAAATTCCCTGTTTCTATTGTTTATCTGCTATTCAATTGTCTCAGATTTCAGAAGAAAAAAAGAAACAAACATTTAACAAAGAGCATTGTAGATTAGCTTTAACTAGTATCTATTCGATCGGAGCTAATCGATAGTCGAATTAAATAAAATACAGAAAACGATGTTAATTAGCTTTGTTCAATAGAAAAAAACAGTTTTGCACAAAACAGAAATGATGTAATATATATTTTTTAATATACTCTAAATTTTTTGAAGTGAAATTTTTCTCTAAAGAATAAAAACTGAGTAACCTTGAAAAAGAGTAACTCCATTTTCAATCTTAAGAGTGAGATTGACTCTTCAAACTGAGATTTCAAATTTTAAAGAGTAATTTACACATTTAAATCCAATGAGGAATTAAAAACCAAGACCAATCATATTTAAAAAAATATACAATAGTTTCAAGTTGTTTTTCTGCTGAACGGAATTATTAGAAAATATCCGTTACAGTATGATCGGTTAATTATATTTGAAACATTCAACAAATTTTTATATTCGCATTCGACGGCTTCTCTAATGCAACTGATATAAGGATCCGTCTCCGTTTACAAAATTCTAAGTGAAAGGACATAAAATGACTGCAACGCCCGGATCATGCAGCGGAATACTGTACCAAGATTTTACGTTACATCGGGAACGTGTCGTTCAGTGCGATCGTTGAGTTACAGTGACGCAAAAAAAAAAAGGAAAAAACAAACGTCGCAAAAAGTCACGACGCGCGATACCGAGTCCCGCATGCCGACCTATTCGCAGAGCCGTCGCGGCGACCTCGACGGCGTCGGCCGATAAGTCATCGTGCGGACGCGCGTTAAATGACATAACCCGCGACGTTCACCAGTGCGAGCGAGGGGAAAGAGGATGAGTGAGAGAGAGAGAGAGAGAGAGAGAGAGAGAGAGAGAGAGAGAAGCGGAGTCGTGTAGTATCACCACCGTTCTCTCGTTCTTGCGCGTTGAAAAGTTGCGGCCCCGAAAACGCGCGGCGCCGTTTCGACCTCGCGGCCGTGGTCGCTGCGTTTATTCCTGCATAGAAACGCAATTTTTTTGTTCCTTCTCTCCAATCTTGGATCTTATTCTTTTATTTTTCCTGTTTACTATAACCTTTTGTTCTTTGTGAAGAAAAAAAAGAGCTTTGTTATATCTTCTGTTGTTCTATATATAATTCACGACAGAATTCGAAACAGAATTCTATTTATAATTTTATCAATTTATTATATATTATTATAAATACAATTACATTATGATGAGAAAATTTCTTGTATTACAAAAAATATGATTTCGAATATGTAGGTTAAGTTGTAATTTATGTTATTTATATATGAATAAGGTTTGCCTACGATTGGATACGACTCTATTCATAGCGCTTATAGATTTTCAATTTTTATTACACCAGATACAATTGACTAACCTACAATTGACTAACTAAATAAGTATTTATACCCTGGATATACTTGATACGTCTTTTATATTTATAAAATAGCGCATTGAGTTTACTTTAGATGATCTACAATTTGCGATCAAATTACAGATAAAATTTTACTTATAATTTTATATGCCATTTATTCTAAATATATGTCTAAATGTATGTCCTACTACATATTTTGTATATATGTGACTTGTACTTCTTTAAATATTATACACGACACGCAAAATTATAAATAGAATTCTGTTTTGCATTTGATCGCGAATTTTAGATCTAAAGTGGGCTTTATAGTTATAAATTTATAGTTATAACTTTGATTATTTGTTTTCCATATTATATGATGCATAAAATTATAAATAGAATTCTGTCTCGAATTCTATCGAATTATACATCGTCTAAAGTGAGCGTTAGTCTTTGTGCACAAGAAATATTAGAAGTAGAAATAAATATTCTACATTGAAATTTTTGATTAAAAATGGAACCAAAGTTTTCTGGTGAAATTTATTAGAATTTTAGTTGAAATAATCGAAATTCTGTTTGATACAATAATTGTAGGAAAATCTACTAGAATTTTTACAAGATAATTATATCAATCAGAATTCCAGTTATTTCAATTAGAAGTCTAGTAGATTTAATCAGAAATCAGACAGTAGATTTAATCGGAAAATTCTTTATCCATTTTCCATCAGAATTATTACATATTTAATCCAACCAGACCTCTTTTTTTTTTTTTTTTTTTCCTTGTGTATGTACCTATCATGATTAGATCATTCATAGCATTTTTTTCTTTGAAAGGACCTATTTCATAACGCAAATTTTGTTATCATTCTACCGCTGCGCAATGGCGTTATAACGATAATGAAACTTACGTTAAGAGTTACAGAATAAACATACTGGCTAAATAATGCTCTTTATCTTCTTTTTTTTATTACGACTTTACAAAATTTTCTGAATAAATGTTAAAGTATACGTAAAAAAATCATTTAATAATTTTTATACTTGTAAGGCCCAGTTTTTTGTTTTCCAATTAACTTTTGATTTAGACTAAAGGCGCCTCCAAATGATACAATCAACATATGCCAACATTAACAAATATCATACACATATATAACATATATAATTATCCATATTGAATGTAATCAATATTTAGTGAATGTGTGCAGTTGACCATATCATGGAGGCACCTTTACAGGCTTTTTACAATAAATCATTATCTACAACCAGAGAATGGTTAAAGAAAAAAATTTCTTTGATTTAAACAATTTTTTTTTTAAACAATGTAAGTAATGTGGCTCAATAAATTATAAATTTAGTAATATAACAAAAGAGGGCTACGAGCCAAAAAATTATATTATATCGTTAGTATTTATAAAAGATATATTAAACAAAAAAATTTTTTTTAAGTTAAATAAAAAAATTTATTTGATTAAAAAAAATTATGTTTAAATAAAAAAAATGACGTTCAAATCAAAGAAATTTTTTTTAATCATATAGTAAAGAAACACTTCTTTGAATTAAAGAAATTTTTCTTTAGATGTAAGCTTTAAATCTTAAGCCGTAAGAAATTGATCAATCACAAGTGAATGTGAGAAGAATAATCGACTGTGATTAATTTCTTACGGTTTGAGATTTAAAGCTTAGGTAATGACTATTGTAGAAAATTTATCAAGCTTGAAATACAATTGAAAATCACGAACAATAACAACAAGGAATAACAGATTTCAACTTGTTTGAAACCGTGTATACCAGAATGCACAGTTTCTGATAGGTTGAAAATCTATTATATTTATTTCTTATTCCTAACATGTTTTTCAACTGTGCATGAGATTTTAATCTCATTTAATCTGATAATAATGTAAAAATTATTTTTAGTGATTAGTTTTTTAAACTATGACTAATCACTAAACTGATGGTTTCTTAGTGGTATTTTTAGAAGTCACTACAAAATTAGTTCAGTAACTAACTATAGCTAGAAAAATACAATTTTTACATTAAGAGGATAAATCTAATTATTACTATAAAATTAATTATATACTACTATAATTATTACTATAAAATTAATTATATACTACTATAATTATTACTATAAAATGAACTATAAAATGAAAAACTGGGCCTATACATAGAAAAATAAGCAAGTAATAATTATTTCAAGTATTTCACAAGTTTATATATCCGCAAATCTATCATAAGTTCATCCAAAAGCATTAAATTTATTCAAAATATATTCTGAATCCTAGTAATACTAGGATTATTACTTTAGAATATTAGGATTTAATACTTCAATCAAATTTATTAAATTAAAACAAATTCAATTTGCTTATTATGAAAAGTTTGTTTCTTCGATCAATTTCATAATATTCCTCAAAAGAAAATAAATTCTTGTTTTGAGTATATAATAACATTCTTGTGTTGAGTTTTTCTAAATAATAAGTATATTTTAAGATTATTATCAAGAAAATATTCTTTGTTAAAAATAACCGTTACTTAAAAGAAAAAAAATAATTGAATAATCTTATCTTAGCAGTAGATTGATATTTTTCTGTGTGTAAAAATGAAAATTAACTCATGAGATCAACACATCCGCGTGTTACGAACGATTTATCGTATCGGAAAATCTTTTTTCGTACAT